>NC_142797.1:1579420-1670814 GCF_049724085.1 Artemia sp. Qi Xiang Cuo | reverse complement strand
AGTAGAGAACGATGTTGGCACGATGCATTATTTTTTTTTCCTTTGGACCAGGGCACTTCGTATCGAAGGAGTTGTAGTAGAAATTTCGAAAAAGGCTTATTCGATTGGAAATTGGAGTGGCTTGTGCGCTTTTTAATAGTCGAAAGTGATTGGAAGGCAACTAAGACCCCTTTTATGCCCACTATTCCCCAAACACATCCAATCAAAATTTTGAGATAGCCATTTTGTTAAGCACAGCTGATTTACACAAAGAAATTATGTTTTTTAGGAGGATACTCCCCCACAGCCCTCAGGGCAAGGGTTGTAAGTTATGCCTTTGGGCATACAAGATTTTTATAGGAAGCGTTGTCGTAGAAACTTCAAAAAGAGCTCATTCGATTGGAAATTAAAGGGGTTAGTGCCCTTTTTAATAGTAAAAAGAGAATGGAGGGCAACTAACCACCCTCTCGCGCCCACCTTTTCCCCAAACACATCCAATCAAAATTTTGAGATACCAATTTTGTTGAACGTAGTTGAAAGTTCAGAAAATTAGGTGTTTGAGGATGACAACCCCCCAAAGCCCACAGAACAAGGGTTATAAGTAATACCCTGGGGGCATATAAGGTTTTCATAGAAAGCGTTGTAGTATAAACTTCCAAATGGGCTCATTCGATTGGAAATTGAAATGGAAAGTGCCCTTTTTAATAGTCGAAAATGACTGGAGGGCAACTAACCCATTCACGCCCACCATTTCCCCGATCACATCACATCCAATCGAAATTTTGATATAGCCATTTTGTTCAATGTATTTGAAAAATTGGAAATTATATCTTTGAGCAGGAAAATTTCCCACAGTCTTCAGGGCAACGGTTATAAGTTATACCCTGTGGGCATATAAGGTTTTTTTTAAAGCTTTGTCGTAGAAACTTCAAAAGGGGCTCATTCAATTGGAGATTGAGAAGGCGGGTGCCCTTTTTAATAGTCGAAAGTGATTGGAGGGTAACTAAACCCCTTCTCATGCTCATCCTTTCCCCAAACACATCCAATAAAAATTTTCAGATAGCCATTTTGTTCAACGTAGTTGAAAGGTCTGGAAATTATGTCTTTAAGTATGAAAATCCTCCCCCGTAACCCTGAAGACAAGGGTTGCAAGTTATGCCTTTGTTACATTTAACATTTTTATAGAAATTTTTGTCGTAAAAGCTTCAAAAAGGGCTCATTTGATTGAAAATTGAGAGGACTAGTGCCTTTTTTTCAGTCGAAAGTGACCAGATGGCAAATTGGCAAATGTCTCCCTTCACACCTATCATTTCCTGAATCAGTTCCAATAAAAATTTCAATATAGCCATTTTGTTAAGTCTTTCAGTAAGGTCTGGAAATTATGTCTTTGAGGATAGCAAATCCCTCCAGCCCTCAGAGCAAGGGTTGTAAGTTCTTTTAGTAAAAAATTCTTCTAAATGTTTTCACTTTTATAACTTTAAGAAATCAAAAATTAATTAATATTTTAAGTTATAAATATCAGAATATAGGCTATATACTAAACTGACAATGCACATTTTCTTCAGTAAATTCATTTGAATTTTTTTAATACAAATTAAATTCTGGCTGTAAGAGATCATAAGGTTTAGAACCCTACTCAGATTAATTTTTGCTCGTTTTGAGTTTGACTTGCTTTAATTTCCGTTTGTTTGGGTTTCATTCATTTATTAATACTGATTTGTGGTAGTTGTATGCTTAGTAGATTATTTGACTCTATTTTTCTTCATTTTTGGTTTAATGGAGTTCTTTACTTTTTTGGAAAAACTTATTTTGTGCAATTTTTTTCTTATTAATCAAAAGAAAGAGGCCATCTAAAGAAAAGAAACAAAGAGTCATTTAAAAAGAGACCTCTGGTGATATTAAACAGCCACTCTCCATTGAATTTTTTGTTAAATTTAATCGTTAATTGAGTTCTAGTCATAAATAATTTACCAAACCACACTGGCTTTCTATTTATAACTGAGACGAAAATATGTTAATAACAGGAGAAATTTCAACAAAAAAAAACGTCTAAGCAAGACATATAAGGAAAATAAAATTCTATGCAAAAATAGAAAGAAAAACAAGCAAAAGAACTAATATTTAAACAAAATTTAAAATGATAGAGAACCATACAGGAACCATTTCTTAATGGAAATTTGTTTAAATGTGACTGTTTTATCGTTCTTCTTTCTTTCCATAGCTTTATTGTGTTTATTTTTTTATTATGTTTGTTTAGGTAGTTTTTTTGTTGTTTTTCCCGTTCAAAGAAGCTTGAGGTTATGATGCCGAAATACTTGGATACTTTTATTTATCATTTTTGGGTTTTTTTTCTGTTTTATGAAGAAATTTTACCCTTTATTAATATATTTTCGTGTAAATTGTAAGTTATATCCATAAATAACAAATGATGATATTATTTATTAAATTATTATTAATTTACTAATTGATTATCAATAATAATTAATCTCTATATTTGCTATATAGATAAACTTTTCAGGACGAGAAAACAATTGTTTTGGATTTGACTCTATATCCGGCGTGAAACGGAGATTGATTTTTGGGGGTTCATATTTCAGAAAAAGGATGTGGTGGATTCATAAAGAAATTAGTTACAGAAGATTTAAATATAAATGATTAGAAATCAAATTTAAGTTGAGCTTACTAGCTAAAAGAGCAAAGGCTCACGGAAGTGGCAAAGTAGCGCTGTCTCTAAACTAAATCTTGAATTAGCCGTGGTTTTGTAGATTGCATTTAATAGGGTAGGAGAAGGAGCCTAAAAACTTCACTTAAATGTCTCCTTTATTACTCCTCTTCCATATACTATTAGTAATAAGATTTGTTACAAGCAGTAGAGAGCAAGATTTGTTACAAGTTAACTCGTTCTTTTAGTCTCATAACCCTTTTTATTATCAACAGCAGTAGTAAGCATATGTGCAATATCAACTATACAAGCCCGAGGCATGTATATGTGCGTAGTTTCAACGATACATACCTTACCACGGTCATTCATATATTACTATGAACGGTATATGCCTTACCAGACTGATTTTTGAGCCAACACCTATTTTCTAGACCAATCAGAGATGTATTAGGAACTACACAAGAATGTGTGTGCAGTTTCACGGGTTCATGCCTTACCATGGGTAGGTATTTATATATTTCATGACTACAAGCCTTGTCAGACATATTTTTTCTAGGTTGAATAGCCAAAACAAAACTTCGTCATATTACGTATTCAAAGGTTTAATACACTTTTCTGTAGAAAATACTGGTTTCAGTCGTAGGGTAAGATAATCATGCTTTTTCGTATAAATAATGTTTTTACTTTAGATATAGCGAAGCCGAGCATGTTTCTGAGTCAAAAATAGTCAAACACTAATAAGCTTTAGCCTGAAGGTACCTTGCATCTTGTCCAGAATTGATAGCATATGATGTTAGATATCAAAAAATTGTACCATTTGCGTATAAATAACTCTACTTGCGAAAAAGATATTATACTGGCATAAATCTGCAATGAATGATCTTAGTTGCTAATTGAATAATAGGAGCGAAAGATAGGTATATAATATTTTGAATTGGATTGCATGAAGGTGGCGAAAAAGGGTTAAACTGATTACCAGTTAAGGTAAGCCCGAAATGGTTGTTAACTCATAGGCAATTTATTATAAATTTGGAATAGCATCGTTAGCATCAAACTATGGAAATGGTTAACGATGACAAGATGACCTTGTGAATTGACCTAGTCTTACTTCTCGGATGTATTCTGTATAATACACAAGTACCATTTGAACAGTGTTGTCAACATAAAATATGCTCTAACATTGTAGTATACTAAAAAGTTGATACTAATCAATCTACGGAAACGATTAACGATGAAAAGATGACATTGTGACTTGACCTAGCTTTAATTCTCGGATGTGTTCTGTATAATACACAAGTACCATTTGAACAGTGTTGTCAACATAAAATGTGCTCTAACATTGTAGTATACTAAAAAGTTGATACTAATAGAGATGTAGATGCCAAGAAAAGAATTTTAATAAAAACATTCAGAACAATCTTGAGAAATCCTTAGAAATCGAGTAGTGAGGTGATAATAGGTTTGGAGCATCAATAATCGCAACCATCAATGACCCTAACCACCAAGGACCTAAACCTCCAAAGGTCCCCTATCCCCAACCTCTATGGGGCCCCTTCCCCCCAACTGTTTGGCCCCCCTCCCCTAATTTTTTTGTATATTTTTTTTGAAGTTTTTTTTACCTTTTTTAATTTTTTTTAATATGATATTTTTTTTCAATTTTTTCACATGTCTTCGAATGTGATATAACATACCTAAAGCATAGGAAATTCACATTTAATATTTTCCAAATTCAAAATGAGAATGGTATAGGTATTTTAGTAGTGACTATTACTATTAGAAAAATAATGTTTGTAGCAGCATTTTTTTTTTACTGAATTTTTTTATGCACTTAGAAATTATTCATTTTTGTTATGTACCCTAAAATGACATGAAATATGCTTGTTGCTCTACCAATCACACTCTATGCTTGCTCATAGACACGATTCAGCTTTCCTACTGGTACCCTATGATGGGTTATCAACACTACCTAGTTTATTGCATGTATTAAATCAGTATTTTTTACGTAATGGAAGGATAAATACATAATTAATATCTTTAAAAAAGTGAAGATGAAGCATTTTAAGAAAATGTGTTCACATGATAGTGTTATTGTAGCATTGAATTCTGACATGGAGAAGTATTTCAACTATGAAACAAGTACAAATGGTAGCACTATCGGAACGTATGCGTGCATTGTCATGACAGTAAGGATTCAAATTCCTTTGGAGTACCAAAACAATTCAAATCTTATGTTGGTGGATATACGAGATTGAGATCTCCGTATATGATTGCACTCAAAGAGAATTTCAACATAAAAATAATCGTTGATGATAGAGCACAACTCCGTGCTACTATTGCAGATAACACATTACCTACTGATACATCCTATCGTCAGCTTACGGGTATTAGCATTCAACGGAAGGTCAAAAGAAGAAAGGCCTACTCTTCTACTAATATCATAAACCATATCTTTTCTACGTGCCGGAACTGTTACCTGTGTAAAAATAATGTTGTAATAGACAGTGAAATTTCCGAAAAAATAAAAAGGGTATTGGTGGAAAATATAACTAAGGAATATAAAGCAGAACCGATGGAAAACAAAGTGCCAGCAAACGTTACTAACATCATTGATCAAACAGTCAATGAACCAAATAATACCAAAGACGAAACGCATATTGAGCCTGTCGATGACAAACCAGTAAAAACTGTGTATGACTCAAAATAGAATAATGATTATTCTACTGATTACGAACTAAGAGAAGACAACAGCTACAAAATCAAGAGAGAACATGGTGACCTATTTTATGGATCAGATTCAAAATGTCCAAAGTTATTCATTGATATTAATAATGTATAATAATATATTTTTTTGTATTAATATCCTACATGACATTATGTCATTAAAAATATATTGTGCATTACATTGTTATGTGTTCACTATTTTTAGAGTATGCTAGCATATCAAACGTTTAGAATGTCTATTGAAACATCGGGGATGTAAGAAAACGAATTTGCATACATCATATGTCAGATAGATAGGTTAACACGGTGAAAATCTAAGTATCAGAAAGATTAAATTCTTTATCAGCCCCTTTTGTCGGATAGGTCAGGATAGAATTGATAGAATCTAAGTATCAGAGCGAATAGATTCTTTATCAACATGTGTAAATAGATTCTTTTCCTGTTATGTCGGTTGGCATTATCAAAACCTTAGTGTCAGAGTGATTAAATTCTGTATCAAAATCTATTGTCAGATACATGGGGTAACATTGACAAAATCTAAGTATCAGAGTGAATAAATTCTGTATCAACTTATTTTGTTGGATACATCGGATAAGATTCATAAAATCTAAGTATCAGAACGAATAAATTCATTAACATTTTTTTATCGACATCATTCGTCGGATACGTCGGATAAAATTGACAAAATCTATGTATTAGAATGAATAAATTCTATATCAACATCTTTTGTCAGATACGTCGGAATAAAATTGACAAGATAAAAGTATCAGATTAAATAAGTTCTTTATCAGCATCTTTTATCATATATGTCGGATAACATAGTCAAAATCTAATTATCAGAGTGCATAAATTCTTTATTAACTTCTTTTGTTGGATACATCAGAAAACATTCACAAAATCTAAGTATCAGAGCCAACAAATTCTTTATTATCCTCATTTTTCAGATACATTGGAAAAAATTGACAAAATCTAAGTGTCAGAGTGAATAATTTTTTTTCATCAACATCTTTTGTGAGATACATCGGAAAAAAATGATAAAATCTAAGTATCAGAGGGAATAGATTCTTTATCAACATCTTTTGCCGGATATTACAGTTAACATTATCAAAACCTAAGTGTCAGAATGATCAAATTCAGTAACAACATCTATTGTCAGATGAATGGGATAACATTGACAAAATCTAAGCATCAGAGTGAATCAATTTTTTTTATCAGCATCTTTATCAAATACAACGGATAAAATTGAGAAAATCTAAGCATCAGAGTGAGTAAATTATTTATCAATGTCTTTTGAAAGATACGTTTGATAGCACTGACCAAACCTATGTACAATAGTGAATAAATTCTTTATCAACTTCTTTTGTCAGATACATCAGGTAACATTCACAAAATCTAAGTATCAAAGTGAATAAATTCTTTATGATCATCCTTTGCCACATGTGCATGATAAAATTGAGAAAATCCAAGTATCAGAGTGAATAAATTCTTTATCAATGTCTTTTAACAGATACGTTCGATAACATTGACATTGTTTAACTATCAAAGTGAAAAAATTTTTTATTAACGTTTTTTATCGATATCATTTGTCGGATAAGTCGGATAACATTGACAAAATCCATGTAATAGAATAAATAAATTCTTTATCCTTATCCATTGTCGGATATGTCATTATGAAAAAATTTTTAGTAAGTAGCAAATTCTTATTGAATCCACCTCTTGGATAAACAATACAAAAATTTCATTCATGAAATTATGAAAAATTGTAAGTAAGTAACGAACTCTTCCTTGAATTGACCTCCTGAATACACAATACAGAACTTATGAGAAAATTGTAAGTAAGTAACAAACTCATTCTTGAATTCACCTCTTGGATACACAATACAGAAATTTCATTCAAGAAACTATGAAAAAATCGTAAGTAAGTTACAAACTCTTTCTCGAATTAGCTTCGAGGATACACAATACAGAAATTTCATTCAAGAAATTATGGAAAAATTGTAAGTAAGTATTAAACTCTTTCTTGAATTCACCTCCTGAATACACAATACAGAAATTTCATTCATGAAACTATAAAAAAATTGTAAGTATGCACCAAAATGCAGATATTTCTTTCAAAAAATTATGAAAAAATTGTAAGTAGGTAACAAACTCTTTCTTGAATTCACCTCTTGGATACACAATACAGAAATTTCAGTCATGAAATTATGAAAAAATTGTATGTAGGTAACAAACTATTTCTTGAATTCACCTCTTGGATACACAATACAGAAATAACATTCAAGAAATTATGAAAAAATTGCAAGTAAGTAGCAAACTCATTCTTAAATTCACCTCTTGGATACACAATACAGACATTTCATTCATGAAATTATGAAAAAATTGTGAGTAAGTAGCAAACTTTTTCTTGAATTCACCTCTTGAATACACAATACAGAAATTATGAGAAAATTGTAAGTAAGTAACAAACTCATTCTTGAATTCAACTCTTTCATACACAATATAGAAATTTCATTCAAGAAATTATGAAAAAATTGTAAGTAAATAACAAATTCTTTCTTGAATTCGGCTCCAGGATACACAATGCAGAAATTTCATTCAAGAAATTATGAAAAATTGTAAGTAAGTAACCAACTCTTTCGTGAGTTCACCTCTTGGATACACAATACAGAAAATTCATTCGTGAAATTATTAAATAATTGTAAGTAGGCACCAAAATGCAGAAATTTCATTCCAGAAATTATGAAAAAATTGTAAGTAGATAACAAACTCTCTCTTGAATTCACCTCTTGGGTACACAATACAGAAACTTCATTCATGAAATTATGAAAAAATTGCAAATAAGTACCAACTCTTTCTTGATTTCACCTCTTGGATACACAATACAGACATTTCACTCAAGAAGTTATGAATAAATTGTAAGTAAGTACCTAACTCTTTCTTGAATTCACTTCCTCTATACACAATACAGAAATTATGAGAAAATTGTAAGAAAGTAACAAAATATTTCTTGAATTCACCTCTTGGATGCACAATACGGAAATTTCATTCAAGAAATCATGAAAAAATTGTAAGTAAGTAACAAACTCTTTCGTGAATTCACCTCTTGGATATACAATACAGAAATTTCATGAAATTATGAAAAAATTGTAAGTAAGCACCAAAATGCAGAAATTTTATTCAAGAAATTCTGAAAAAAGTATAAGTAGGTAACAAACTCTTTCTTGAATTCATCTCTTGGATACACAATACAGAAATTGCATTCATGAAATTATGAAAAGATTGTAAATAGGTAACAAAATCTTTCTTGAATTCTAATCTTGGATACACAATACAGAAATTTCATTCATAAAACTATGAAAAATTGCAAATAAGTACCAAACTCTTTCTTGAATTCACCTCTTGGATACAAAATACAGACATTTCATTCATGAAATTATGAAAAAATTGTAAGGAAGTAGCATACTCTTTCTTGAATTCACCTCCTGAATACACAATACGGATATTTCAATTATTAAATTATGAAAAAATTGTAAGTAAGTATCAAACTCTTTCTTGAATTCACCTCTTGGATATTCCATACAGACACTTCATTCTTGAAATTATTAAAAAAATTGTAAGTAAGTACCAAACTCTATCTAGAATTCATCTCTTGGATACACAATATAGACATTTCATTCAAGAAATTATGAAAAAATTGTAAGTAAAAACCAAAATGCAAGAATTTCATTCAAGACATTATGAAAAAATTGTAAGTATGTAACAAAACTCTTTCTTGAATTCACCTCTTGGATACACAATACAGAAATTTCATTCATGAAACTATGAAAAAATTGTAAGTAAGTGACAAACTCTTTCGTGCATTCACCTCTTAGGATATACAATACAGACATTTTATTGATGAAATTATGAAAACTTTCCAAGTAGGTAACAAACTCTTTCTTGACTTCACCTCTGGGATACACAATACAGACATTTCATTCATGAAATTATGAAAAAATTTTAAGTAAGAACCAAAATGCAGAAATTTCTTTCAAGAAATTATGAAGAATTGTAACTATGTAACAAACTCTTTCTTGAATTCACCTTGAATACAAAATACGGAAATTTCATTCAAGAAATAATGAAAAAAATTGTAAGTAGGTAACAAACTCTTTTCTGAATTCACCTCCGGGATACACAATACAGAAATTTCATTCAAGAAATTATTAAAAAATTGTATGCAACAAACTCTTTTTTGAATTCACCTACTGAATACAGAATACAGAAATTTCATTCAAGAAACTATGAAAAAATTGTATGTAAGTACAAGTGGTGACCCACCACTCTAAGTGAACCTAAATTAACCTAACCTTTTGCATGTCTCTCTCACTATGACTATGTGTCTGAGCGACTGTGCTGCCATATATAATCACTCTAACCTAAATTCAACACCCATTTTTTCATAGTTTCTTGAATGAAATTTCTGTATTGTGTATCCAAGAGGCGAATTGAAGAAAGAGTTTGTTAGTTACTTACATAAAAAAATTTCATAGTTTTTTGAATGAAATTTCTGTATTGTGCATTCAGTAGGTGAATTCAAAAAAGAGACTATTACTTACTTACAAATTTTTAACAATTTCTTGAAAGGAAATTCTTTATTGTGTATCCCGGAGGTGAATTCAATAAAGAGTTTGTTACCTACTTACAATTTTTTAATAATTTCTTGAATGAAGTTTCCGTATGTTGTTTCCAAGAGGTGAATTCAAGAAAGAGTTTGTAACATACTTACAATTTATTCATAATTTCTTGAAAGAAATTTCTGCATTTTGGTCCTTACTCGCAATTTTTTCATAATTTCTTGAATGAAATGTCTGTATTGTGTATCCAAGAGGTGGATTGAAGAAAGAGTTTGTTAAATACTTACAATTTTTCATAGTTTCTTGAATGAAATCTCTGCATTTTGGTTCTTACTGACAATTTTTTCATAATTTCTTGAATGAAATGTATGTATTGTGTATCCAAAGAGGTGAATTCAAGAAAGGGTTTGTTACTTACTTACATCTTTTTCATAATTTCATGAATGAAATTTCCGTATTGTATATCCAAGAGGTGAATTCAAGAAAGAGTTTGTTACATACTTACAATTTTTTAATAATTTCTCGAATGAATTTCTGCATTTTGGTTCTTACTTACAGTTTTTTCATAATTTCTTGAATGAAATGACAGTATTGTGTATCCAAAAGGTGAATTCAAGAAAGAGTTTGTTAGAAACTTACAATTTTTTCATAATTTCTTAAATGAAATTTCTGCATTTTGGTTCTTACTTACAATTTTTTCATATTTTCTTGAATGAAATGCCTGTATTGAGTTTCCAAAGAGGTGAATTCAAGAAAGAGTTTGTTACTTACAATTTTTTCATAGTTCCCTGAATGAAATTTCTGTATTGTGTATCCAAGAGGTGAATTCAAGAAAGAGTTTTGTACTTACTTACTTGTTTTTCATAATTTCATGAATGAAATGTCTGTATTGTATATCCAAGAGTTGAATTCACGAAATAGTTTGGTACTTACTTTCAATTGTTTCATAATAGTATGAATGAAATGCCTGTATTGTGTATTCAAGAGGTGAATTCAAGAAAGAGTGTACTACTTACTTACAATTTTTTCATAATTTCATGAATGAAATGTACTATATTGTGTGTGCAAGAGGTGAATCCAAAAAAGAGTTTGGTACTTACTAGCAATTTTATCATAGTTTTATGACTGAAATTTCTGTGATGATGAAATTTCTGTATTGTGTATCAAAGAGGTGAATTCGAAAAAGAGTTTGTTACCTACTTACGATTTTTTTCATAATTTCATGAATTGAATTCCCGTATTGTGTATGCAAGAGGTGAATTCATCACGAAAGAGTTTGTTACTTACTTAAAATTTTTCCATAATTTCATGAAAGAAATTTCTGTATCGAATATTATTGTGTATTCAGGAGGTGAATTTAAGAAAGAGTTTGTTGCTTATTTACAATGTTTTCATAATTTTTCAAATTAAATTTCTGCATTGTGCATCCTGGAGGTGAATTCAAGAAAGAGTTTGTAACTTACTTACGTTTTTTTCATAATTTCTTGAATGAAATTTCCGTATTGTGTATCCAAGAGGTGAATTCAAGAAAGAGTTTGTTACTTACTTACAATTTTCTCATAGTTTCTGTATTGTGTATTCAGGAGGTGAATTCAAGGAAGAGTTGGTTACTTACTTACAATTTTTTCATAATTTCTTGAATGAAATTTCCGTATTGTGTATACAAGAGGTGGATTCAATAAGAGTTTGCTACTTACTTACAATTTTTCATAGTGACATATCCGACAGTGGGTAATGATAAAGAATTTATTAATTCTAATATACATATTTTCTCAATGTTATCCAACGTATCCGAGAAATGATATCGATAAACAATGTTAATAAAGAATTTGTTTACTTTGATACTTAAATTATGTCAGTGTTATCAAACGTATCTGTCAAAAGACATTGACAAAGAATTTATTCACTCTGATAATTAGATATTCTCAATTTTATCATGCATATCTGACAAAGGATGATGATAAAGAATTTATTTCCTCTGATACTTTGATTTTGTGAATGTTATCCGATGTATCCAATAAAAGAAGTTGATAAAGAATTTATTCACTATGATACTTAGATTTGGTCAGTGTTATCAAACATATCCCTCAAAAGACGTTGATAAAGAATTTATTCACTCTGATGTTTAGATTTTGTCAATGTTATCCCATGTATCTGACAATAGATGCTGATACAGAACTTGATCACTCTGACACTTAGGATTTGATAATGTTAACCGACATATCCGGCAAAGGATGTTGATAAAGAATCTATTCGTTCTGATACTTAGATTTTATCAAATTTATCTGATGTATCTGACAAAAGATGTTGATAAGAAAAAATTTATTCACTCTGACACTAAGATTTCGTCAATTTTATCCAATGTATTTGAGAAATGAGGATGATAATGAATTTATTGGCTCTGATACTTAGATTTTTTGAATGTCATCCGATGTATCCAATAAAATAAGTTGATAAAGAATTTATTCACTCTGATACTTAGATTTTGACAATGTTATCCAACATATCTGACAAAAGATGCTGATAAAGAATTTATTCAATCTGATACATATTCGACAAAAGATGTTGAAAAAGAATTTATTCATTCTAATAAATAGATTTTGTAAATGTTATCCGACGTGTCCGACAAATGATGTCGATAAAAAAAAATATTAATGAATTTATTGGCTCTGATACTTAGATTTTATAAATGTTATCCAATGTGTCCAACAAAAGAAGTTGATAAAGAATTTTTACTGTGACACTTAGATTTTGTCAATGTTATACCATTTATCTGACAATAGATGTTGATACAGGATTTCATCACTCTGACACTTAGGTGTTGATAATGTTAACCGACATATCAGGAAAAGAATCTATTGACACATGTTGATAAGGAAAATGTTCGCTCTGATGCTTAGATTATATCAGTTTTATCCTGACCTATCTGAAAAAAGGTGTTGATAAAGAATTTATTAATTCTGATACTTAGATTTTCTCCATGTTAACCTATCTATCCAACATATGATGTACGTAAATTCCTTTTCTTACATCCTCGATGTTTTAATAGCCATTCTAAACATTTGATATGCTAGCATATTCTAAAAATAATGAACGCATAACAATGTAATGCATAAAATATTTTTAATGAAATAATGTCATGTAGGCTATTAATACAAAAAATATATTATTATACATTATTAATACCAATGAACAACTTTGGAAATTTTGAATCTGTTCCATAAAACAGTTCACCATGTTCTCTCTTGATTTTGTAGCTATTGTCTTCTCTTATTTCGTAATCAGTAGAATAATCATTATTCCATTTTGAGTTATACACAATTTTTACTGGTGTGTCACTGACAGGATCAATATGCGTTTCGTCTTTGGTATTATTTGGTTCATTGACCGTTTGATCAATTATGGTAGTAACGTTTGCTGGCACTTTGTTTTTCATCGATTCATCTTTATAACACTTAGTGATTTTTTCTACCAAAGGCCTTTTTATTTTTCCGGCAATTTCACCGTCTATTACAACACTATTTTTACACAGGTAACAGTTCCGGCACGTAGACAAGACAAATTTTATGATATTAGTGGAAGAGTATTCTCTTTGAGTGCAATTATCTCTGGAGATCTCAATTTCGCATATCCACCAACATAAGAGTTGAATTTTTTCGGTACTCCAAAGAAATTTAATTCCTTACTGTCATGACAATGCATGCATACATTTCCAATAGTGCTACCACTTGTACTTGTTTCATTGTTTAAATACTTCTCCTTGTCTTCGTTCATAGCTACAAGAACATTTTCATGTGAACACACTTTATTAAAATGCTCCATCTTCACTTTTTTAAGAAATGACTTATGTATTTATAGTTCCGCTGCGTAAAAGATACTGATTTAATACATACAATAGACTAGGTAGTGTCGATAACCGGACATAGAATACCAGTGGGAAAGCCACATCGTGTCTCTGAGAAATCATAGAGGTAGAATTGTTAGAGCCGTAAGCATATTTTGTCATTTTAAGATACGTACAAAAAAATAAATAAAAAACTATATAAAGTTGTATAATTTCGAAGTTTAAAAAAAATAGTTCGTTTATATGAAATAAATATTGAATTACAACCATCAGTCCTCAAATTAAATTTCTGCATTGTGCATCCTGGAGGTGAATTCAAGAAAGAGTTTGTAACTTACTTACGATTTTTTCATAATTTCTTGAATGAAATTTCTGTATTGTGTATCCAAGAGGTGAATTCAAGAAAGAGTTTGTTACTTACTTACAATTTTCTCATAATTTCCTGAATGAAATTTCCGTATTATGTATCCGAAAGGTGGATTCAATAAGAGTTTGCTACTTACTTACAATTTTTCATAATGACATATCCGACAAAGGATAATGATAAAGAATTTATTTATTATAATACATAGATTTTGTCAATGCTATCCGACGTATCCGACCAATGATATCGATAAAAAATGTTAATAAAGAATTTGTTCACTTTGCTAGTTAAATTATGTTAGTATTATCAAACGTATCTGTCAAAAGACATTGACAAAGAATTTATTCACTCTGATACTTAGATTTTCTCAATTTTATCATGCATATCTGACAAAGGATGATGATAAAGAATTTATTCACTCTGATACTTTGATTTTGTGAATGTTATCCGATGTATCCAATAAAAGAAGTTGATAAAGAATTTATTCACTATGATACTTAGATTTTGTCAGTGTTATCAAACGTATCCCTCAAAAGACGTTGATAAAGAATTTATTCACTCTGATGTTTAGGTTTTATCACTGTTATCCCATGTATCTGACAATAGATGCTGATAAAGAATTTCATCACACTGACACTTAGGATTTGATAATGATAACCGACATATCCGGCAAAGGATGTTGATAAAGAATCTATTCGTTCTGATACTTAGATTTTATCAAATTTATCTGATGTATCTGACAAAAGATGTTGATTAAAAAAAAATTATTCACTCTGATACTTAGATTTCATCAATTTTATCCAATGTATTTGAGAAATGAGGATGATAATGAATTCATTGGCTCTGATACTTGGATTTTGTGAATGTAATCCGATTTATCCAACAAAAGAAGTTGATAAAGAATTTGTTCACTCTGATACTTAGATTTCGACAATGTTATCCAACATATCTGACAAAAGATGCTGATAAAGAATTTATTCAATCTGATACATATCCGACAAAAGATGTTGAAAAAGAATTTATTCATTCTAATACATAGATTTTGTAAATGTTATCCGACGTGTCAGACAAATGATCTTGATAAGAAAATATTAATGAATATATTGGCTCTGATACTTAGATTTTATAAATGTTATACAATGTGTCCAACAAAAGAAGTTGATAAAGAATTTATTCACTCTGATACTTAGATTTTGTCAATGTTATACCATGTATCTGACAACAGATGTTGATACAGGATTTCATCACTCTGACACTTAGGTGTTAATAATGTTAACCGACATATCAGGAAAAGAATCTATTGACACATGTTGATAAAGAATCTGTTCGCTCTGATAGTTCGATTCTATCAATTTTATCCTGACCTATCCGACAAAAGGTGTTGATAAAGAACTTATTCATTCTGATACTTAGATTTTCTCCATGTTAACCTATCTATCCAACATATGACGTATGCAAATTCCTTTTTTACAACCTCAATGTTTCAATAGACATTCTAAACATTTGATATGCTAGCATATTCTAAAAATAATGAACGCATAACAATGTAATGCATAAAATATTTTTAATGAAATAATGTCATGTAGGCTATTAATACAAAAAATATATTATTATACATTATTAATACCAATGAACAACTTTGGACATTTTGAATCTTTTCCATAAAATAGATCACCATGTTCTCTCTTGATTTTGTAGCTATTTTGTTCTCTTAGTTCGTAATCAGTAGAATAATCATTATTCCATTTTGAGTTATACACAATTTTTACTGGTGTGTCACTGACGGGATCAATATTTGTTTCATCTTTGGTATTATTTGGTTCATTGACCGTTTGATCAATGATGATAGTAACGTTTGCTGGCACTTTGTATTTCATCGATTAATCTTTATAATCCTTAGTGATTTTTTCTACAAATGGCCCTTTTATTTTTCCGGCAATTTCACTGTCTATTACAACACTATTTTTACACAAGTAACAGTTCCGGCACGTAGACAAGATATAGTTTATGATATTAGTGGAAGAGTAGGCCTGCCTTCTATTGACCTGCCGTTGAATGCTAATACCCGAAAGCTGACAATAGGATGTATCAGTAGGTAATGTGCTACCTGCAACAGTAGCAAGTAGTCCTCTATCATCAACGATTATTTTTATGTTGGCATTATCTTTGAGTGCAATCATCTCCGGAGATCTCAATCTCGCATATCCACCAACATAATAGTTGAATTTTTTTGGTACTCAAAAGGAATATAATTCCTTACTGTCATGACAATGCAAGCATACGTTTCCGATAGTGATACCACTTGTACTTGTTTCATAGTTCAAAAACTTCTCCATGTCAGCATTCAATGCTTCAATAACACTATCATGTGAACACACTTTTTTAAAATCCTTCATCTTCACTTTTTTAAAGATATGAATTATGTTTTTATCCTTCCACTGCGTAAAAAATACGGATTTAATAGATGCAATAAACTAGGAAGTTTCAATAACACATCATAGAGTACCAGTGAGAAAGCCGCATCATGTCTATGAGCAAGCATAGAGTGCAACGGGTAGAGCCGAAAGCATATTTGATGTAATTTTAAGATACGTAAAAAAAGTTTAATAATTTATAAGTGCATAAAAAAATCGGTCCAAAAAGAGTGCTACTAAAAACATTATTTTTCTAATAGGTAATAATCACGATTGATGCTAACGATGCTATTCCAAATTTATAATAAATTGCCTATGAGTTAACAACCCCTTCGGGCTTACCTTCACTGGTAATCAGTTTAACCCTTTTTTTACCACATTCATACAATCCAATTCAAAATTTTATCTACCTATGTTTAGCCCCTATTATTCAATCAGCAATTAAGATTATTTGCAGAGTTATGCCAGTATAATGTGTTTTTCGCAAATAGAGTTACTTTTACGCAAATGGTACAATTTTTGATATATAAAACCATATGCTATCAATTCTGGACAAGATGTAAGGTACCTTCAGGTTAGAGCTTATTAGTGTTTGACAATTTTTGACTCAGAAACATTCTCGGCTTGGCTGTATCTTTAGTAAAACATTATTTATACCAAAAAACATGATTATCTTGCCCTACGAATAACCAGTATTTTTTTCAGAATAGTGTAATAAACCTTTGAATACGTAATATGACGAAGTTTAATTTCGGGCTATTGAACGTAGAAAAACATGCCTGACAAGGCTTGTAGTCGTGAAATATATAGATACCTACCCATGGTAAGGCATGAACTCGTGAAACTGCACACATATTCTTGTGTAATTCCTAATACATCTCTGATTGGCCCAGGTGTGGGCTCGGAAACCAGTCTGGTAAGGCATATACTGTTCTTAGTAACAAATGAATGACCGTAGTAAGGTATGTATCTTTTAAACTGCACACATATCCATGCCTCAGGCTTGTAAAGTTGATATTGCGCAAATGCTTACTACTGGTAAGCATGTGCGCTGGTAAGAATGTGCGAACTCCTCAGGTGGCAAGGAGTTCGTCTGTAAGGATGCAAACTTTGTTTGCTGACCACGTGCCACTGGATATGGGGCTTAACCCCCTAATTAATCGCTCCCAACAGGGCTGCCCCAAGCTCATGGGCGCGGGTGGAGCCCACCCCAGGGTCTCTCAGCGTCATGGATTTCCCTGGTGTCAATCAGAACCCAGGCCTAGGTACGGTTGGGCTTGCGACCCTCCTCCTGAAAACAATTGCAATGAAAAGAAATGCTACTCAAGCCTCGGATCCTATTCGTTTTAACTTCTTTCGACCTCGGCATGTCGCGGACATCTTTTGAGCCTTGCTGACCAATATGGGATTAGAATAGCCACCTGGAATGTTTTAACCATGAATAACCCCGGATCCAAAGACCTTCTAGGGATTTAGATGTTAAGATGTGGGATTGACATACTTGGAATGACAGAAACACACTTGACGGGATCAGGCGATGAAGAAATTGCCAGTTCTGATCACAGGATGATTTGGTCAGGCTAAACTTCTAGTAGAAGCAGTGGCGTAGGCCTGCTTCTAAACAAGAATGAAAAGAAATGCCTCATATCCCACAACCCAATATCAGATAGACTACTCACTGCCCGCTTCAACCACAAACACGGGAAGATGACGATTGTTGTGTGCAACGCACCAACGAATATCTCTCCAACGGATGAGAAAGAAAAATTCTACTTGGCTCTGAAAGCTGCTCTCTCTCGGATTTCCCCTCATGATATTTGGGTCGTGGTAGGCGACTTCAATGTAACTGTATCTGGCCCCAGCGAAGCTTTTAAATCTTCAATTGGTCCTGTTACCCCTGATTCTTTGAACGAAAATGAGACCCGACTCCTCCAGCTGTGCACCATGCACGAACTGGTCATTACAAACAGCCTGTTTCACAGGAAAGACATTCATAAGTCAACATGGTAGAGCAATGACAGGCGCACGCGAAAGATGATCGACTATATTATAGTCAACCAAAGATGGCGGTCATCAGTCACAAACTACAGAACCTATCGCTGCGCCGAGATTTGGAATACTGACCATAGATTAGTTGCTGCGAACTTCCATCTACGACTCAAAGCCCAGCCTACAGAATGACGCCAACCAAAGTTGGCCACTCAGAAACTAAAAACCGAGGAGTTCCGCCAAAAGTATTTAGTTGAAGTCCAGAACAGATTTGAATGCCTGAATACCCTTGTTGACCCGGACAAGTTTTGGCAGACGTACAAAAATAATATATTAGAGGTCGCCACTGAGACCGTCGGTCTAAAGATGTACTAAAAAGGCCCTGGCTGTCACAAGAAGCTTTGCGAATCGTTGGGCAACGCAGAAACGCGTGGCTGGCCAGAGATATGCCCTCCTACATACGGTTAAAAGGTGTCAGGAACAAACTTATCCACCGAGACAAGCAACAATTGGTTGACATAAAAGCTGGTGAGCTAGAAGATGCAGCACGAAAAGGTGACACCATGTCGCTTTTCAAGCATGTCAGAGACCTAAGCGAGGAGAAACCTCCAAAGATAAGAGGAGTTAAATCCACCTCCGGCGTAATGCTCGAAGATGAAACCGCGCAGCTTGATCGATGGAAGGAGCATTTTACAAAGCTGCTGAACGCCGACAGAGTCGACGTCGATCCCGAACTAGTTAGATCCGCTAAGCAAACAACAAGCGAAAATCTCCCAGAGCCTGAGCCTCCCTCTGTAGAAGAGATAGAAAATTCTCGGAGGAGGATGAAAAACAACAAAGCACCAGGAACATGCGGGATCACCTTAGAGCTGCTAAAATTCGCAGGACTGACGATGCTACTATGGCTGCACATGCTGTTTTCCCTCGTTTGGACAACAGAACTAATTCCACAAGAATAGAAGGAAGGGATAATCCTCCCTCTATGGAAGCGTAAAGGTAGTCGAAGTGGTTGCTCCAACTACAGAAGATTCACCCTCCTGTTGGTTCCAGGAAAATTATTTGCCATGACTTTGATAGATAGAAGTACCCAGTTCATCCGTAAGTGCCGCCAGATTCAGCAAGCAGGTTTCATGCCAAACAGATCCACGACAGAGCAGATCTTCACCGTACACCAGGTCATCGAGAAAACTCGTGAGTTCCAGCGTACAGCATACCTCACTTTTGTTGACTTTAAAGCAGCCTTCGACTCGGTCGACCGTGAGTCTCTCTGGCTGATACTAGAACGAACAGGTCTCTCAGACAAATACTGTCGCCTGTTCAAGAAGCTCTATACTGGTACAAAAAGCTCAGTCCAGGTTAATGGTCGTCGAAGTTCACTGTTCGAAATAAATCCCGGTGTACGGCAAGGTTGTGCTGCTGCTCCTGAACTGTTCAACGCGGTGATTGATTATGTCATGGATCGAGCCACGAACGGGCTCCCTTTCGGACTAAGGTTGGACGATAGAGTTTTACTCGATTGCAACTTCGCTGATGATATTGCCCTAATATGCACTTCTGCAGCTGAACTCGAAGAAGCCCTTAACAAACTGCCGGAAGAAGCCCTGAAAGTGGGATTACACAGCTGGCAGAAAGCAAAAATAATGATCGTTGACTCCGCAGGTAACACCGCCAACTCACCAGCATTCAACGTATCAGGGCACACCGTCGAGGTTGTCAAGTCTTTCACCTACCTTGGATCTGTCATCACGGAAAATGGCTCAATGGAAACTGAAGTTCAGTCGCGCATCAGAAAATCCACATCAATTATGGCACGACTATGCCGTTCAGTGTGGTCAAATCCCAACATCAGCCGAAAAACAAAAATGCAGATCTACAACACCACCGTAACCCAAGAACTTCTCTACGGTGCTGAGACCTGGCCGGCTGCTGCTTCTGCTCGTCATGCCATAGACGTGGCCCAAACAAAGTTCTTGAGACGTATTGAAGGGATCAGATTGGACGACTTCTTCTCGAACACCCGATTGCTGGCACTAACAGATCAGACCCCCAACTCTCGTCAGGTCACTGCACGAACCCTACGATGGTTCGGCCATTTGGTCCGCATTCCAGCAGAAACACCCGCCAGCACTCTCTTCAATTTTGATCCCCCTGTGCATGGCTAGAAGCGCCCCCGCGGAAGGCCCCAGTTCAGATGGAGGGACAGCCTCACCCAGTACCTCTCAATGATCTGCACTGATATGCAAGAAGAAGTCACACTTGCACAAGACCGTTCCGAATGGAGGTGAAGAGTCACGTGTCTCTCTACGCTGGACCACCAGCAGGAGCATTAAGTCAAGTCAAGTTACTACTGCTGTTGATATTAAAAAGGGTTATGAGGCAAAAACAACGAGTTAACTTGTAACAAATCTTGCTCTCCCGAAAACGACCAGAAATTACTATTAAGAAATATATGAAACCCAAACTGAACAGACATTAAATAGACAATTATAGCAAAAACCATGCAACATGTACTAATATAAATGAATCAATAAATAACAACACGAGTAAAGCTTAAGTTAAATATGCAAATATAGCTTAAAACAAACGAAAATACTTTGCTATTGAGTTATAAATGAAACCCAAAATGAACAGAAATTGACTAAACAATCATAGCAAACAAACAAACAAAAGTTACTAATATAATTTAATAATTTTTATTCAATATAAATATAATAAGCCTTAAAACAAGTGAAACCTAAATTGAATGTGCAAATCAAGCTTTAAACGAACAAAAATCACAAAAAACAAGAGTTTGGATTTTGCCTCCTTCTCTCACTGTAAAGTATAAAACCTACTATGTCATTGCCACTTTACTGAAAACTATATATGTCTTGAATAGTCTTGAAAAGTACAAATAATATCAAGCTGAATGTTTTTAAGTTTCACTCGCTTTAATATTTATGTACTTATTTATATTAGTGCCTATTTTAGGTTTGTTTGCTATTATTGTTTATTTAATTTCTGCTCGGTTTCGGTTTCATTTATACTTCAATAGGAAGTTTTTTGTTAGTTTTAAGCTTGATTTACATATTCATTTTAAACTTTCCTCATTTTAAGATTTTTTTATTTATTTACAGTAGTACCAGTTGTATGTTTTTTCTTTTATGATTGTGTTTTTTTCACTGATCTTAAGTTTAATATGCCTTTACTTTCTTTAAAAAACTTCTTTTAGGGGACGTTTTTTTAATTAATTTATGTTCGTTTTTATTGCCAAAGTTTCAAGTTGTTCAAAGTTCCCTATTTCAAAACTATTTTTATTCCAGAATAAATTAATAGTGTTGGCAAGAACGAATAAAATTAAACAGAATATTTGATATATAATGATATTGATTGCTAAAAGCTCAGTAGCTCAAGATTTTCATTCACTCAGGGTCAGATTTGAAGCTTTGACACTTCCAAGCCCAACTGTTTTGCCGCTCCGTTTTTGCAAGATTTCTGGGGAAATCCCCAAAACTTCGGGAATAGAGTAAAACCATAGGACCTAGTGGATATTTTGGTCAGTCCTGGTCTGGTGTCACTGCAATTTTCATTTTTTTTTCAATGTTGTAATAAGTACAAAAAAACATTTATAGTATAATTCATTTTAGTAAATGGCCAAACACGCAGTGATCCTCATGCTTTGGTCATTAAGGAAACGGGAAATAAGCATCCTTTTCTTGATAACCCGTTACAAAAAAATAGGCAGAGCCCAGAATACAGTGCTTCCATTCCACTAATGTGGGAATAAAGTATTTAAGTGCAAAAAAAGGAGTAGAATTATAGTAGGACACAATCCAGAAGCAACTATGTTACCGTGCTTACTATTTGAATTCTTAGGCTGTATTACCATTGTTTCCAGTTCAAATTTTTTCAATCCCTAAAAGGCTGGTAGAATATGACTAAAAATCTTTATTTTTAATACAAAAATCCCCGAAGTTTCCCCATTTTCTGACTTCTTTCCAAGTTACAAATAAAGACTTTTAGGCTGACTTTAGTATTAACCTATTAGGCACTTTCAACCGTACAGTTTCAACCGTACAAGAATATGCTCAAAAGTGTATAAGATTTGAACCCTACATTCAACCTTACAAGAAAATATACATTGGAATTGCGCAAGAAAAACCCATGCCTGAGACATTAAACTTACGCGTGAACATTTTAAAAGTTGGCAAGGTTTTTTTTTTGATAAGAATTACACAATGAATGTATCGTTTGACGTGGGCATTTTTTATGAACCAATCAGAGGGTGCTCAGTAAACGATAACTTGATATGTGGTTGGGATTTGAATAAAAGGAATGATTTTCACTACATTTCATATTAGTAAGAGAATTGAATTCAGAGAGAATAGTTTATTTGAGAGGATATTAGTGGAGAAAAACATGAGTGGTGCATTTACATTATTGGAGATTAATGATGGAGCCGACAGCATCACCGACGATATATGAGTACCCAATTTAGCTGTGGAAATAACCACTGGCTGTAGACTATATCTTGAATGGGACTGTATGTATGCCAGATACGTGAAATCAATAAACAAGTTTAGACAAGAGGGGCAACAGTGTTTTGCTGGAGAACTGAATATTTTTCACATAAATAAATTCTTGTCAGCATTAGATGTCCTATCGAAATATATTGATGAGAATACAATGCGTCAGTGAATATTATTATTGTAATTATGTTCAATAAAAATGTTTCTAAATCAATGGTATTTTTCTTTTCATAGTAGACTAGCGTATATATTTTAGAGTACAATAAGAAACTTCTGGTTGGTCTGAAGTTGGTTGTGAGAGAGTTACGACTCTAAAAATTGGCTAGATTTGAGAAAGAGCCAATCTTGTGGAATCTAGTGTTTATTGAAAAACATTTGATTCTAGACGAAGGTTTTCTAAAGTTGTCTATTCAAAGAAAGATGATTTCTCGGTGAATGCTTGTTGATATAATGAAATCTGATTCTTCATCATTAGACTATTGTATGAAGCTTCTTCGTCGTGGTCCAAATGCATTTACGCAATTTATTGATATATTGATCACAAAAAGACAAAATGATATTGTGGATATGCTTTGAAACTTTATTTTAGAAATTTAGGACTTTTTTTCATGAGAAAGATGGTGCTCAAATATAATTTACTCCTCTCTCTCTATCTCAGACAATTTCTTGTTGTTGCTAGCTCAGTTTCATTGTGACAGTGAGAGTGTCAACACATGACAAAATTTTCCGCACATGTCCGCTATTTATGTGCACACTGGGCAGCAGGTCATTATGTGAGAATTGTTTAATGATTATTAAGCTTGATTAAAAGTGTAGATTATGCAACCCATGTAAATTACACAGAGGATGTGCTGTACAAATTAAAGATTGTAATTCCTGTCTTGAAGAGGTGTGTTATTCTCATCCTAGAGGCCACCTATGCTCCAATTGCCATTATGATAAATGTAATCAGTGGGAGAATACATATCCTGGTATGATTGGAAAGAATCCTAACCGTGATTTTAGTTTATTGCTACGAGATCGGTATCGTCGTGGTTTTGGATTGTTCTGGGAGGAGGAGCCGGGTCAGCGATTCAGCTGCTGGAACAGCAAAAGAATATGGTTTCTACGTCAGCGCTGTGAAGACACTGGGTCTTATGATTATAAGCCCACTGAATTTTGTTTGGCTGTGACGGTATGTGATTTAAAACTCGTGGACACTGTTTATGAAATTTCTTTAAATGGGCAAATTGAAACATGTGAATTCTATAGAATGAATAAGAATAGTATCTTTGACTATACAAAGAGATATGACAAGAGTGAAGTTACACTCTACTGTAGAAAATGTGACCCTGACATTGCAGTACATCAGGATCAGTACACTGTGAGTTCAGATAATCTACCTGCACTACTTGTTGTCGACAAATACCTATACCTAGTAGAAGGTTAAATCTAAAGAGTAGAAAAGTCGTTTTATCATGTATATAAATTTTTATTAATAAACAATTTCACATACATTTTTAGAAAATTTTATTAGTAGGGCACTAAAATAAATATTAAATACGCTTGTAAGTATATTTTCCAATAGAAAGTCGTTAAATAGAGGTAAGTAAACGTAGATGTCGAGAAGCTGCTTATAGGTATAGCCACGACCTCTGAAAATTAAAAAGAGTAGTACATGAAAGCCACATGACTTAGTCGTTAATTCCTGTACTCTTCGTTGATTTTTAATAATGGTTTTCCCACTGCTTTCAATAAAGTTGCTGATGTATGGAGCGTAAAATTTATACAATAGACCAAGAGGATAAAAAAATTCAATATTCTTCACTGTTTGAAAGATACATAGCCAATGACTGGTCTTCAAAGTCGATGGACTGCTATTAACAATGATTAGGGTATTGTTAACACTTGGAATTTTTTCAATGAAGTCCGATGGTATGCAATAGGACTTGTACTGGGACATGTATGGATCCATACTAAATACGTTGATTATTTGGTTTTTGTTCATGGTGCTAAGTCTAGTAGAAAACTGCCGTTGGACATGATTTCCAAATAGTTTTCATATTGACTCCATGATATTAGCTTGATACTCTCAGTCAAAGCATCGGAAAATGTGCACTCTAAACGTACATTCCCTGTTTGTACTGTGCTCATATCCTGAATCCCCGACAATTCCAAAACAATTACCCCATGATTTTTTTAAAACATTGAATCGGTTATTCCATTTTCAAATAATTGAGAGTCATGATATAGGGATTGCATGGTCAACTCGTACAGAGTTCCATAGGATTTTTTTTGTCAAATGATAGAGTGTACAGTTGAATACCATTAACTTTAAACACAAGGCTTGATAGACAGAAAAAATCAAAATCATGTGGGTATTTAGTAAAGGATCCAACATCACTGCCACTCTTTACAAAGGCCAAAGCCAATTTTGATGGGATTTCTCCATTCATAAATGATGAATCGCTATAGCTAACAGAGCCGGTTGCAATGTGACGTTAATTGGTGATTGTATGGGGGACTATACGTTGAATGTTACTACTAGTATTTCTTCGCTTCATAACTGCAAGTGGAACAGGTCTTATAATATGATGCTATCGAGCGTGGAGTAACGCAGAAATGAAAAAGAAATGTTCACCAAGTGGTGCAGCGCGTTTTTTTCTCAAAAGAAAATCCTAGGGGGATAGCTTCAGTTGTATGTAAATCTTAGTATTAGGGGATAGCCATTGTGATATATTGAATATCTCATGATTTAATTCTCCAACTAGATGATACTCTTGGGTCACTGAAGTAGTCAACTTACCATCAGTATTAACACCTGATCGATATTCATTACCCAATGATTGTCCTCTCAACTCCTTGTATGCCTTTGGTGTCATCATCATTAATTGTATGTAGCTTGCATAGTTGGATAAATTATTGCTAGAGATAGTTGCTATCAGATTATTGAGTCCCCGTCGAAGTTTACCTTCTCCAAAACCTTATATGCCTCTGAGCATAAGTTACAACCCTTCCCCCTGGGCTTGAGGGGGGGAGGTGTGCCAACCCCGAAGTTTTTTTTTGTATCTAATTGTTGGAATATTTCAAATGAAATGGATATCTCAAAATTGTGATTAAATACATTTCAGGAAAAGAGGGGGAGGGTAGATGCACTCCGTTTGCTTTTGACTCTTAAAACGGTTAAATAGAACTTTAAATTTATAATTAAATATTCCACCTCTGAAGTTTATACGACCACTCCTTACATAAAAACCTTATATGCCCCCGTTGCATAACTTACAACACTTGCGCCCAGGCTCTGAAGGGTTGTGTCAACCCCGGTCAGTTTTTATCTTTCAACTCTTTTGAACAAAATGGCTATTTCTTAAAATTGATCGGATGCAATGGGGAAAAATGGCCTTGCGGGGGGGGGGCGAGTTGCCCTTCAATCACTTTTGCCTTAAAACGGCGCTAGAGCTTTTGATTTACAATCGAATGAGCCCCCTCCGAAGTTATACTACCATCCCTTCCATAAAAACCACATATACCCCGGGGGGCACAACTAACAACTCTTGCCCCCAGGTTCTGAGGGGATGACTTTGTTACCCCTGGAGTTTTTTCATATGTTTTTCGGTCTATTTTGAACAAAATGCCTATATAAAAGATTGATCGGACGCATTTGAGGAAAAAAGGTCTGGTGGGAGGAAGGGGCTAGTTGCCATCGGATCACTTTTGGCTCTTAAAAAGGGAACTAGAAGTTTGAATTTCTAATCATTCCCCTCAAAAGTTAATGCAGCCATTACTTCCATAAAATCTTTAAGCCCCCAGGACATTAGTTACAACCCTTAGTTCCCCTGATTTCTGGCGGAGGGTATTTTGGTCCCGAAGTTTTTGCTATCTGATTGTTGGACTATTTTAAAGAAAACGCCCATTTAAAATTAATCGGATGCATTTAAGGAAAAGAGGGTTGTTGTGTTTGTTGGGAGGGGGTGGATGCCCTCCGATCCCTTTTGACTATTAAAATGTAACTAGAACTTTCAATTTCCAATCAATTGAGCTACCTCTGAAGTTTTTACGAGAGCCCCTTACATAAAAACCTTATATACCCCCGCGGCAAAACTTAAAACGTCAGAATGCCACTGGACTCTAGGGGCTGTGTTGACCCCTGAGTTTTGTTATCTGATGATCAAACTATTTTTAATAAAATGGCTATCTCAAAATTCTTATCAGATGGTTTTAGAGACAAGGGCATGGGGGGGGGGTAGTTGACCTCTGATATTTTTTACTCTTGAAAAGTGAACTAGAATTCTCAATTTCCAGTCAAATGAACCCCCTCTTAAGTTTAAACGAGCAGTCCTTCCATAAGAATCATATTTGCTCCCTGGGCATAACTTGCAACGCTGACCCCGGTTTTGTGCTGACCCCGGAATTTTTGCTATCTTATCTTTGAAATATTTTTTAAATTTTTATTGGATATATTCCGAAAAAA
The DNA here is from genome assembly GCF_049724085.1 of Artemia sp. Qi Xiang Cuo. Classification (NCBI taxonomy): domain Eukaryota; kingdom Metazoa; phylum Arthropoda; class Branchiopoda; order Anostraca; family Artemiidae; genus Artemia; species Artemia sp. Qi Xiang Cuo. The sequence continues at coordinate 1,643,267 of NC_142797.1, read as the reverse complement.
GAAGTGTGGGGGGTTATTTTCCCTCCAATCACTTTTGACTCCTAAAAAGAGCACTATAATTTCCGAATTCCGATCGAATGAGCCCCATCCAAAGTATATACGACCACCCCTTCCATTTGAAGTGCCTCTGGGAAGAAAAATATCGCAGCCTCATGGCCTTAGGGTTGGTCAGGGGAGGCTATTTGCCATTGGCTAACTTTTGACTCCAATAAAGGGAACTAGAAATTTTAATTTCTGATCATGTGAGTCCCCTTCAAAGTTTATAAGACCGCCTCATCCATAAAAGCCTTATATGCCCCTGGGGCATAAGTAACAACCCTTCCCCTGGATTTCGGAGGATGTGTTGACCCAGAAGTTTTTGTCATCTGATCGTTCAACTATATCAAACAAAATGGCTATCTCAAAATTTTGGTCGGATGTACTTGGGGAAAAGAGGGAGTGGGGAGGGGTATATGCCCACCGATCACTTTTGATGACTCTTAAAAAGGTAACTAGAAATTTCAATTTCCAATCAAATGAGCCACCTCTGATGTTTATTAACTAAAAAAAAAACATTTTTTTTAACTGAAAGTAAGGAGCTACATTAAAACATAAAACGAACAAAAATTATTCCGTATATGAATGGGGCTGTCCCCTCCTCAACGCCTCGCTCTTTACGCTAAAGTTTTTTATTGTTTTAAAAAATGAAGCTGTGAGACTGAGTCAAACTTTAGCGTAAAGAGCGAGGCGATGAGGAGGGGACAGCCCCTTTCATATACGGAATAATCTCTGTTCGTTTTAAGTTTTAATGTCGCTACTTACTTTCAGTTAAAAAAAAAACTTGTTTTTTTTAGTTAATTTCTGAACGTTTTGAATTAATACAGCTTTGATTTTGGCTCACCGTACATGAATAATTAAAACGAAATTCACATATTAATTTTCCTTTTTTTGGCTAATTGGCTTTCTCGAAATTTTGTTTTGACGTAACTTACGAATTAACTTACGTAACGAATTTCTATATTCGTATGTTTTATTACGTATATTAGGGAGTTCGCTGCCTATTCAATACCTCGGTCTTTACGCTAAAGTTCGAATTTTGTTCAAATCACAAGTCCCTGAATTACAAAGGCTGTTTAATTAGAATAGATAGATCTTTTGAAAGTACTAAAAAACTTTAGCATAAAGAGCGAGGTATTGGCTAGGGGGAAACTCCCCTCATGTACGTAATAATTTCTGTTCATTTTAAGTTTTAATGTTGCTCCTTACTTTCAGTTGAAAAAAATGTCTTTTTTATTTAATTTCTGATCGTTTTTTAAATAATGCTGGGAAATCTGGCACCCCATTCATGGAAATATTCCTTCCCCCAAAGGAAATATCCTCCATGGAAAGATCCTCTCCCGTAACCCCTCCTCTGACCCCCGCCCCACTAGAAAAAAAATCCTCCTGAAAACACATGTATACATCCCAATAACCAACGCTATATGTAAACAATGGATGAAGTTTATCACTTGCAGCCCTTCCCCCGGGAACTGTGGGGGATTAAGTCATCCTCAAAGACATATGAATTAGATTATCAACTATGCTGAACAAAATGCCAATCTCAAAATTTTGATTGGGTGACTTCGGGAAAAAAATGAGCGTGGAAGGGGTCAGGTTGCCCTTCAATTTTTTTGGTCACTTAAAAGGGGCACTAGAACTTTTAATTTCCGTTTGAATGAGCCCTCTCACGATATTCTGGGACTACTGGATCGACACGGTCACCCGTTGGGAAAAAAACAACAAATAAACACGCATCCGTGATCTTTCTTCTGTCAAAAAATACAAAATTCCACATTTTTGCAGATAGGAGCTTGAAACTTCTATAGTAGGGCTCTCTGATATGCTAAATCTGATTTTGTGATTTTCATTAGAGTTCTATGAATTTTAGGAGTTGTTTCCCCCTTTTTCGAAAATAAGGCGAATTTTCTCAGGCACGTAACATTTGATAAGTAGGACTAAACTTGATGAAACTGATATTTTTGAAATCAGCATAAAAAACTGATTCTTTTGATGTATCTATTGGTATCAAAATTTGAGTATCGTTTACTATTGAGCCAGGTCGCTCCTTACTTACAGTTCGTTACCACGAACTGTTTGATACGACTACAACAATAACATAAAACCTTATCTGCCCCAGAGGCATAACTTACAACACTTGTGCCCGGGCTCTCAAGGGTTGTGTCAACCTCGGAGTTTTGAAAATGGGGAAAAAAGGACCTTGCCGGGGGGGGGGCTCTAGTTGCCCTCCTATTACCTTTTACTCCTATTACCTTTTACTTTTACTAGAAGTTCCTATTTACAATTGGCCAAGCCCCCTCCTAAGTTTATAATACCACCCCCTCCATGAAAACCTCAAATACCCCAGGGGTATAACTAACAACACTTGCCCCCAGGTTCTGAGGGAGGAGGGCTGTGTTATCCCTGGAGTTATTTTATCTGTTTTTTGTCATTTTTGAACAAAATGACTAAATAAAAGTTTGATTGGACGCATTTTTGAAAAAAGGGCTGGTGGGGGAGGGTAGGGGTAGTTGGCACCCGATCACTTTTGGCTCTTAAATAGAGAACTAGCACTTTGAATTTCTAATTATTTGAGTCCCCTCCGAAGTTTATGCGACCATCTCTTCAATAAAATCTTGTATGTTCCTAGGACACAAGTTACAACCCTTAGTTCCCCTAATTTTTTTTTGGGGGGGGGTCTTTTAATCCCGAAGTTTTTGTTATCTGATTGTTGAACAATTTTAAAGAATACGCCTATTCAAATTGATCGGATGCATTTAAGGAAAAGAGGGTGAGCGTGTGGGGGGGGGGGGATTAGATGCCCTCCAATCGCTTTTGACTCTTAAAAAGGTAACTGGAACTTTCAATTTCCAATCAATTGAGCTACTTCTGAAGCTTATACGACCACCCCTTACATAAGACATTGTATGCCCCCCGGGACACAACTTAAAACGCTTGCCACTGGGATGTGAGGGTTTTGTTGACCTGGAGTTTTTGTTATCTGATGATCAAACTATTTTCAATAAAATGGCTATCTCAAAATTCTTTCTGGTGGAAAAGAGAATGGGGGGCTAGTTGACCTCCGATCTCTTTTCACTCTTGAAAAGTGAACTAGAATTTTCAATTTCCAGTCAAATTAAACCCCTCTGAAGTTTAAACGAGCAGCCATTCCATAAGAATCATATATACCCCCTTGGCTAACTTATAACGCCTGCCCCTCGGCCCTGGGACTTATGTCAACCCCGGAGTTCTTGCTATCTGATATTTGAACTATTTCTAAGATTTTTATTGGATGTATTCGCGAAAAAAGGGTCTGAGGGGCTATTTGCCCTCCAATCACTTTCGACTCCTAAAACACCCCTATAATTTCCTAACTCTAATCGAATGAGTCCCCTCCAAAGTTTATGCGACCATCCCTTCCATATCAAGTACATCTGGGAAAAAAATTTCGTAGCCTTATGGCCTTAGAGCTGTTCGGGGGAGATTATTTGCCATCAGATCACTTTTGACTCTAATAAAGGGAACTAGAATTTTAAAATTTCTAAACATGTGAGTCCCCTTCGAAGTCTATACGACTGTCTCTTCCATAAAAGCCTTATATTCCCCTTGGGGCATAATTTACAATACTTTCCCCCGGGTTTCGGGGGATGTGAAGACCCCGAAGTTTTTTTCATCTGATCGTTCAACTATTTCAAACAAAATAGCTATCTCAAAATTTTGATCGGATGGATTTGGGGAAAAGAGGGTGTAAGAAGAGAGTATATGCCCACCGATCATTTTTGATTGCTCTAAAAAGGTAACGAGGAATTTCAATGTTCAATAAAATCTCTGATGTTTATGCGACCACCCCTTGCATAAAACCTTATATGCCCCGGGTACATAACTTACAACACTTCCCCCTGGGCTCTGGGGGTTGTGTTGACCCTTGAGTTTTTGTTATTTAATTTTTAAATTATTTTGAACAAAATGGTAACCAAATATTTGATGCCCTTGGGGAATAAAAAGCTTTGGGGGGGGGAGGGACTAGTTGCCCTTCGATAACTCGTAACTCTTGAGAGGGCTCTATAAATTCCAATTTACAATCCAATGAATCCCTCCGAAGTTTATACGACCATCCCTTCCATAAAAGCCTTATATTCCCCCGGGTATAATTTACAATACTTGTCCTCAGGTTTTGGGGGGCTATGTTATTCCTGGATTTTTTTTATATGATATTTATTCTATTTTGAAGAAACTGGCTATATGAAAAATATGATCGGACGCACTTGGAGAAAAGAGGTTTGGGGTTGCCATCGAATCACTTTTGACTCACAAAAAGGGAGCTAGGACTTTGAATTTCCAATCATTTGAGTCCCCTCTGAGGTTTAAACGACCAAATCTTCCATAAAATCTTTATATGCCCCCAGGGCATATGTTAAATCCCTCCTCCTGGACTATGGGGAAGGGCTTATGTTGACCCCGAAATTGTTGTTATACGATCGTTGGAGTATTTCAAACGAGCTGGCAATCCAAAAATGTTGATCAGATGCAGTTGGAAAAACAAGGGTGTTTGGGGGGAGGGGGCAGATGCCTTACAATCCCTTTTAACTCGTAAAAAGGCAACTAGAACTTTCAATTTCCAATCAAAGGAGCCACCTCTGAAGTTTATGTAACCAACCATTTAAAACCTTACATGCCCCCGGGGCAAAACCTCAAAACACTTTCCCCCGTGCTCTTGGAGTTTGTGTCAACACCAGAGTTTAGTGCCCTCTTGGGGGAAAAATAACAAATAATTAAACGTTGGAGCCGTATGGCCTTTACTATAGGTAACACGATAGCGTTGCCTCTGAAAGAGGGAAGTACAATAACGTATGGGGTACTTTCGCAGTTGCTGTGGTGGATTCTATTACCAATAGAAGTATTAGAATTAAAGAGCACATACCACACTCTCTATTTGTCATTGGTTTCATTTAGAAATAGTAATTTTCCAAAGTCAATAGAAGTCAGTAATAATTTTTTTTGGATTTTAGCTGGAAAAATAATCCGAGCCACCGTGAAGAAATTTTGAATAGTACTGAAACTTGGAATATTTGCTGAAGCTTTAATATAGATCTTATAATATTTCGAATGACTAATAATAGAAAAAGAAGGGTAACTTATTTTGAAATGTTATTGGAAATTCTGTACATGTATAAATTGATTGATTAAGATTATGAATCCTAATCCTCGGATAGAAGAAGAATGCTTGTCCGCACAGTGGCTTCAGGTGACTTAACGCTGCAATAAATTTGCAAGACAAATAGAATTTACACAGACGGGGTATTTGGGTAACAGTTTGAAACATATAAGTGATGCTAAACTTCTAAACGTTTTGAGTAGTTGCTGTATTTTGAATGGAGACAGTTTATGCGGGTTACAACCCGGTAGAATCGGGTAAGTAATAAATAAAACCTCTAAGACTTACAAACTCCAGGCATAGAAGTCAAGAGATGGTTGAAATACGAGAGTGAGAAATACTCATCTCGTAATAACAAACTGTAAGTAAGGACTAAGTCACCTAATAATAACACAACCTCCAAAAATGGATTTTTTTTGTAACAATTGATATATCAAAAGAATGGGCCTTTTTCTGATTCTAAACATTTAAATTCATTAAGTTTAATGCTAGCTACTGAAAGCTACGAGCAGGAGAAAAATTTGCCTGATTTTTGAGAACAGGAGAAAACATCCCCCAGGAAGTCAAGCAATCTTACCGAAAATCACAGCATAAGACTCAGCTTGCCAGAGAACATTGATGTAGAGGTTTCAACCTGCTATCTACAAAAAATGTGTAATTTTGTATTTTTGCCAAAGAAAGATTAAGCATGCGTGTTTATTTGTTGTTATTTCGTCAGGGGTGATCGTATTGAACCAATTGTCAAGGAAGATTAGGAGAGGGGTCATTCAAATACAAACCGTAACTTCTTGTATGATTTTTAGGTGAGTAAAAAGATTTGAGGACAACTAGCCCCCCCCCCATGCTCCTTTTGTCTCAAAGACATCCGAATAAATTTTTGAGATAGCCACTTGATTAAGCATAGTTGATGGGCCAACGGGACCCATCAAAGCCCCTCAGGAAAGGGCTTGATTTCCCGACATGATTGGAAAAACAAGTAGAAATGAAATAAAAAGTAAGTTTTTTAGCCAAAAGTAAGGATCAACATTAAAACTTAAAATGAACAGATATTATTTTGTTTATGAAGGGGACTACCCGTTCCTCAACTAGCATTCTGTACGGTAAAGTTCGATTTTTTGTCATTTTTCTTTAAGAAAGACTGTTCATACACAAGGGTTCTTGAATTTGAATGAGAAATATTTTTTAAAGCTTTATGACCCTTATGTATAGTGCAAGGGTCGAGGAAGGTGTAGCCCCCTCACTCCGCATATGTGGAATAATCTATGTTCGGTTTAAGTTTTAATTTTACTCCTTATTTCTAGCTAAAAAAAACTTTTTTGTAACGTTTAATCATTATCAGAGGCGAAGTTTTTAATGGCAGATAAGCTAGCTACTCACTATTATCTATTATATTAATGGAATGAAATAATAAGCCTGACCGAAAATGTGATTGAATTGCCCTTTCTTAGGCTATGATAAAGGGAAAGTTAAGATGGTTAGATCGTGTTAAATGGGTGAAGGATGAGAGGCGGACGAAAATCGTGCAATTTAGCAATCAGTTAGTCCCAAACGTAAGGCAGGAAGCCCTTGAATGAATTGAAGAGAGGTCACCTGGAAATTTTTTAAACAGCTTGGAATTTCAAGAGAGGGAGTAACGAGTAAACCTCAAAACTGACTGGAAGAGAGATCGTTTGCACCTGTGTTTTCCTTAAAAGGCCTAGGGCTGCAATAACCTTTTGGCATTAGTAAGTAAAACCCTGTGTTTGAAAAGTAGATTGATAATCTGCTTGGCAACACAGGGCCAAGGGGTTGAATCCCAGCGCAACTAGGTTGAACAACAAGACCCAACACATGAAGCGACTATTCTATGGCCCATGTGCCAGCATTGTCTCTGTCGGTTCTTATCATTTTATACTTACTAGCAGCAAGTAAAAACCTTTAGGAGATGGTTCTGATATACAAAGAACTCGTTTAATGACATTTTCTATAGGAAAATCATTGTTTTCCCATAATTCTTTCAAATATGTGTAATTGTAGGGGAATTTGGGGAAAAACTTTCCTAATATTTTAGTTAGTTTGTGGGTATGAAACTATAGGCTTCATTGAACAATAAATAATCTAGATGTCTTTTCCAAATAAAAATGTTTTTTTATTGCATTATGGATAGCCAAGATTTCTATCCTACATCTCCCCAAAATATCTTCATTTGTTTTGCTACTAGAAAAGCGAATATCCGTTTGAAGAAATTCGATTGCCCGTGGGGCAAAGAAAAACATCTAAAATTGATAAAGCTAATTCTGTGTTCTGGAGGATAGCGAATGGTGTTCAAACAAGTAATAAATTGGAACGGAAACAAAGCCAATTGGTTCTGTAAGAGGCAAGAGAACTATTCAAACAACAAGTTTGGAGTTAATTTTGCTATTAATTAATGACAAAATTAAGCTCTAGTCTATAAAATAAGAAGAAGATTAATTGCCTAACTGTTAGGTAATCTTATTAGTTCAATCAGCAAACATGCTGATTGAAGTTACTCTGATAAACAATTTACAATGACTAACACTTTTCCCATTACATGCAACGTTGAGACAATATAGTCCAATTTGCTTTTGATCAGTAGTCCGTTTGCTTCATACACTGCCTTTGCGCTTGAACTATCAGCGACTGCAGCTAGCGGAACATCAATACAATCATATCTGGCAGACTACGCCAAATCAGCGAGTCTGGACGGTCTTGTCAAGCTCCAAGACTTTTGTCCGCTAGTGTGCTGCAATTCCATAAATGATTCATGTTGAATGTTGCCCGGGGCGTAGCTAATGTGTTTTTATCGGGTGGGGGGGCAAGAGGGAGTGCTACTGAAGTAGGTGCTTTTCAGACCATAGTGAAGAAAAGTAACTATTTAACAAATACGTTACTTGGTGAAATTAAAAACGCCACGCAACACATAATAAACAATAAACATACATTAAACAATCATAAATATAAGTGCTGGTACTTGGCTTTTGCTACAATTGTCAGCAATGACCTGCTGCAGATGACAGTAGTATACCGTAAACAAGCTTTCGGGTGGGTGAAGGTAAATTTCGTATACATATGGTTTTTTTTTACCCAGATTCACCTCTAATGCTGAAGAATTTATCCTCTCTCCAATTCCCCTTGCCCCCATGTTCAGCACTAAATCTCATAATTGAATCGAGCTCTATTCTAATAGCCCCGGGTACTGCACTATTCATTTGCTCATTGTTTTGAATGGATTTTGACTTTTTAAGATTCTCTGACAAATACTATGACCAAACCACAACTAATTTGACCTATCTAGTTATGAATTAGAAAGAACCTTTTCAACAAAATAAGTTTTTTTTTCAAAGAAAAGTAAAAAACTCCATGAAACAAAAAATTAGCAAAAATAGAATCAAATAATCTACCAAGCGTAAAACTACCACAAATCAGCATTAATAGATAAATGAAACGAAAGTAAACAGAAATTACAATAAATAACCGAGTCAAACTCAAAACAAGCAGAAAGTAACATGAGTAAGGCTCACTACCCCTATGCCTTCCCAAAGATAGAACATAATTTGCACTTTACTGCAAAAAAACAATGCAAATTAATTTGCAAAAAATTCAAAATACTATGCTTTGTCAGTTTAATTTACATATGCTAAAATATATTCCATAAAATCTTAATAGTTTTTATTTATTGAAGTTATGCAAGTGAAAACAAAAAATAATTCTTTTTTCGGTAAAATGCAGATTATGTTCTTTCCTTGAGAAGGCATAGGGGTTCTTCGCCCTACTCATGTTAGGTTTTGCTCGTTTTGAGTTTGACTCGGTTATTTATTGTAAAATCTGTTTGTTTTGGGGTTTCATTTATTTATTGATGCTCTTGTTGGTAGTTTAGCGCTTGAATAAATTATTTGATTCTATTTTTGCTCACTTTTGGTTTAACGGAGTTCTTTACTTATCTTTGGAAAACTTATTTTGTGGAATTTTTTTTTAATAATTTCTGTTCATTTTATATTGTCATATTCTTTTTCAGTGAAAATGAAAATTATAGTTTAAATCTTCTCAGCTTTTTGTTTAAGAAGTTATTGTTTGGGCTGCTATTTGTTTCCTGGAGAAACCTTTTAAACAATTTTTAACAACATACACCCTTTAAAAGGGTGTATGTTGAAAATGTTTTTTTAAAGGGTCTCTTTTGAATATCTTGACAAAAATAGCATTTAGTTTTATACCTTCTCTAGTTGAACTGAAAATAAAACTTAATACCATTCCCACAAAATTATATATATACTCTTTAACAGCTTGGATCCACCAACACTCTTTCGATTTTTTTAAATTTTAAGAGCAGAAGTAGTAATAAAAGTATAAAAGTTCGAATAAAACTTTGAACTTAATACCCTCAGTTGTTCATACGATATTGCTGAGTTGTCTTGTTGGCATCCAGCATACACACATTGTGTTTAGTTTAATTTTAAAGCAACATTTAGGTCTTAAGCATAACGGGCAAATTGCATAACTGTGGGGGGTTGACCTATCCAATAGCCACAGATATATAGTTTCTAGACTGTTTAGCTATGCTGAGCAAAATGACAGTCTTAATATTTTGATTGGAAGTTACTAGTTATGATATAGCAGCACTTCCTATTATATTCCTTGTATGCCCTTTTGAAAACCAGCATGCATTTAGTTTTTTTTGTTTAATTGAAACTCCCCCTAAATGTTCCCTAAAATCTTCAACTTAATGCCCTTTGCTGCATTAGTTATAGAAACAGTGGTAGTAGTAAGATAAATATACGCATAGTGTCTTCTGACTAGTTCAAAATCTGCCACAACTTACCGTGAAAGGTCGAACTTAATAACGTAAGCCGTTATTGTGATATTACTTTGTCACACTTTTGACAATCTACATGATCTTGGTTCGTCTTTGATTCAGTTTAACATCCACCGAAATATTCCTTGAAAACTTCACCTTTTTACCCTTAGCTTGTGTAGTAGCAATATTTGTAAAAGCAGTAGTAGCATTAGCAGCCGTATACCTAATATATTATATTCTTTTTCAAAATTATTAGGGGGCAACTGCCCCCCTTGCCCCCCTCAACAACGCCACTGAGTGCTGCTACATGATCTCCTGTGTCTGGACTTTAAAGTTTAATAGTTGACTCTGAAAATTTATCTGATTTAATCCTTGGGTCCCGAATTACTTTTTCTATAGGTTTCAGTCAGATTAGATATAGAAGAAATGGAATATATCTCTGAGAATCATCATTGTCCTGTCTGATTAGCCCAGGTTACTCGAGTACCGAGGTAAAAAAAAAAAAAAATACCTGCCTAGCCTTTGGCCGAAAATTTGTTGATAGGAGATGGTTCTGGAGGGACCAAGAACCCGCTTTGTGTCTTCTAAGGTATAGATAAAACACTCAGTACTGAACTAGATTTCTTTGTAAACAAAATTATAGTTTTTTTTTTCATTTAACCTTGTTAAACCTGTGCTATTTCCTTTGGACTTTCATTTTGGATTTTCATTTATAATCGGATTACTGTTTTGCTGCTATTTTCATAGCTTGAATTCTCTTGGGACAGACATTAAGATCCGGTGTTTGCAGTCAATATTTTCATGGTTTCCGGTTCAAAGTTGCGAATTACAATAGAAAATAGGGGAAAAAAATATTCGGTTAATTTTTATCCAAATTCAGCTAAATTATTGCTAATTTGGGGACACCCTATGCAGAAGAGAGTGGTATCAAACAAAAAGAACTGTATTGGTGTCGTCTGGATATTGGTCCTTATACTGCTGAGGAAAGGTGGTTTGATTACCAGCGTTTCTCATAGGTTTTCTCTACTGTTTTATTTCGGACATTACTGTGGACATAGTTGTTGACCGGTATTAATTAAAAAAACTTTTCAACAAAATAAGTTTTTTTTAAAAAAAGTTTTAAAAAGCGCCCCCTGATAAAGCTATGCCTGAACTTTGGTCGCTGAGTCACTAAAAGCCAGTTACAAACATCAAAAACAAGAAGAACAATAGGGAATTCTTGGCGTAAGACAGTGTAGATATTTTGAATGAATATTTCGGCCCCATGTCCAAGAGTCATCCTCAGCCAAATAAAAATATATAAAAGAAGAAAGACTCACAACAACATGCGACTATTAAAACTAAAATGCAAATATTTGTGATGGAAAAGGCAGTGTGGTCTTCGTCGTTTGTTTAAAAGCCAGTTAGTATTTTTCTGAATATTGACATAGCCTACAAACATATTCGGGTTTGTAAAAATGATCTAGATTGGTTACAAGTTTGGAAAAATTCCGTTCTCCCCAGCTAAATACTTTTGATTACTTAATATCAGTATATGTATATTAAACTGACAATGCACATTCATTTGTATTTTTTTCAGTAAAGTGCAAATTATGGTCTGGCCTTGGGAAGGCATAGAAGTTTTGAGCCCAAGTTATGTTAATTTCTGCTCGTTTTGAGTTTGACTCGGTTATATATCGTTATTTCTGTTCGTTTTGGGTTTCATTTATTCATCGATGCTTATTTGTGGTAGTTTATTAAACGAAAATAAACAAAAATAGAATCAAATAATCTACCAAGAATACAACTAACACAAATCAGTATTAACGAATAAATGAAACCCCAAAAAAACAGAAATTAAAATGAATAAGAGTCAAACTTAAAACAAGCAGAAATTAATACAAGTAGGGTTCTAAACCCCAAGCTTTCTAAAAGCCAGAATATAACTTGTACTTTACTGAAAAAAATCTGCATTGTCAGTTTAATATACATATGCAGATATTTATTCCTTAAAATTTTAATTTGATTTTGATTTCTTAAAGTATCAAAAATTAAAACATTTAAAAGAATTTTTTCATTAAATTAAAAATTATATTCTGGCTTTTATAAAGTTGGGGCTTCGGACCCTACTCATATTATTTTCTGCTCGTCTTGAGTTTAGCTCTTATTTATTTTAATTTCTGTGTGTTTTGGGTTTCATTTATTTATTGATACTTATTTGTGGTAGTTGTATTCTTGGTAGATTATTTGATTCTATTTTTGTTCATTTTTGCTTAATGAAGTTCTATACTTTTTTTAAAACTCATTTTGTTGAAAAGTTTTTTTAATTAATTTGTGTTCGTTTTATATCGACATTTTCAATCTTTTTCAAACAGTTCGTGGTAACGAAGTATAAGTAAGGAGCCATCCAGCTCAATAGTAACCGAAACTCTAAAAAGCGGAATTTTGATACCAATGGATACATCAAAATAATCAGATTTTTATTCTGATTCAAAATATATATGTTTCATCAAGTTTAGCTCTATCTATCAGAAGTTATGAGCCTGAGAAAATTTGCCTGATTTAGGGAAAAACAGGGAAACACCCTCTAAGAGCAATAGAACCTTAATGAAAATAGCACCATCAGATTCAACGCATCAGAAAACCCTACTGTAGAGGTTTCAAGCTACTGTCTGCAAAAATGTGGAATTTTGTATTTTTTGCCAGAAGAAGATCACGAAAGCGTTTTTATTTGTTTTTTTTTTTGTTTTTTTGTTTTTTTTTTCCGAGGGGTGATCGTATTGACCCACTGGTACTAGAATATCGTGAGAAGGCTCAGTCGAACGGAAATTAATAGTTCTAGTGCCTTTTTCAAGTGACCCAAAAAATGGAAGGCGACTAGGTTCCCTCCCACACTCGTTTTTTTTACCAAAGTCACCCGATTTAAATTTTGAAATTGACATTTTATTCAGCATGGTCGAAAATATAATAACTATGTCTCTTAGGATGACTTAATCCCCCAAAGTCCCCGGAGAAGGGCTGAAAGTTATGAACTTTACCTAATGTTTACATTTAGCCTGGAAGCTAGATCCGGTTTCAGCAAAGGTTTATATTTACCTTCGAATCTGGCGCCCAAGTTAAAAATAAAATTATACTGACAATAAATTGATTATTTGAATACTTATTTGGCCGAAAAATATAAAGTATGAATTATTTTTCATGAAAAAAACTGTATGGGGCATCTATAAGCCCAAAGCAAGGCCAACGCCCCGCATGCATGTAATACAAGCATTTTTAATTTATCAGAACCCAAAAATGAATGACATGTTTGAAATATTTCTGAACGCCCAGAAAGAACCCAAAGTTGATCTCTCCTGTAACTTGATATGTCTCTGCGAAATGTGTTTGCCGACAGAAGCCAAATATCATGTTTAAAGTTGTAAATCACAGATGGTGTGGGTATACACAAAGAATTCTACTGAGGGGGAGCCGGATTTCCCGCCGTTATTTCATAACAATCAGAAATCAAACAAAAAAACATTTTTTTTTCAGCTGAAAGTAAGGAGGAACACCAAAACTTAAAACGAACAGAAATTATTACGTATATGAGGGGGGGGGGTAGCACCCTCCTTAATACCTCGCTGTTTGCGATGAAGTTTGGCTTTTTGTCCCAGTTCTTTAAAACTACTCAAAAAACACAAGGGCCGTTTAATTGGAATAATAACACTTTTAAATATTCTAGAAAAGTCAAAATTTAGCGTAAAGAAAGAGGTATTGAGACAGGAGCAACCCCCCTCATACAGCACACCCAATTATTAATTCATAAAACCAAATATTAAGTTATTTTACCTTTGGTACAGCAAATTCTTCTTTCTTCTTTAAGTTGTATCAATTCATAGAAGCCTATTTTTATTGGGATTCCCCTTGTCACTGAATACTAGTTTCTCTACTTTGATGAGCGATTTTTCCTGGAGTCATCGAAGAACTGGTACAAGGAACTCGCGAACTCACAAAATTAATGATGTGCTTTGGCGTGTGTACAAAAGTGTCTTTGTGATCAAGCACTTAATGAAGTATTTTGAACACTTGTAACACCCAAAGTTGATTTTTCCTGTAACTTGATACGTCTCTGTGAAATGCTTTTGCTAACAGAAGTCAAATCTCCCCTCCCGTAACTTGATATGATCTATATTTGTTTGGGTTCTTGGGCTCTGGGCAACTGGTTTTGTTGAATAAAAAAGTCACGAAGTCTTTTAACAGTAAGGCACCTATTACATTTTATGGTAAATTCCCGGGACATTGTTTTTCACTTAATAAAAATATTGTATATGGCATAATAAGCCCAAGCGGGGCCAAGCAAGGCCAAAGTCCGCATGTATGTAATACAAGCATTTTAATTTGTCAGGAGCCAACACTGAATGACATATCTCGAATATTTGTAACACGGAAATTGCCTCTTTGTGAAATGCGTTTGCCGACAGAAGTCAAATCTCCCTCCTGTAATTGATAATGATCTCTCTTCGCCATATTCACCTTGCCGACACAATGCACTTGCTGACATTAATTGAATATATCTTTGTGAGTAGTAGAATTCTTTTGTGTATGCCCGCAACATCTGTGATTTGCTAACTTTAGGTATGATACTTTTTTAAATCGCTATTTAAAGAAGAAATGGACTATAAATTTGCTGTGCTAAAGGTAATGCTAGTATTTTTTTTCAAGTTGGGAGCTGTGGGTTCTGGGCGCTGGGCGCTAAAGTATTAATGAATTTGGGTTCTTTGGGCGCTAGCGGGCGCTGGGCTTTAAAGTATCGTTGGTTACATTTAGTAGGCCTATTGGTCATTGGGAAGTATAAAGACGTTTTCAGGAGGGATTTCTTCTGGTTATGGAGGGGAGGTGGGTCGGGGGGATGTGGGAGGATCTGTCTATGGATGAAGTTTTAATGGGGGAAGGAACGTTGCTATGAAGGGGGCGCCGGATTTCCCAGCATTATTTAAAAAAACGATCAGAAAATAAATAAAAACAAAATTTCAACAGAAAGTTAGGAGCAACACTAAAACTTAAAACGAACACATATTATTACGTTCATGATTTGGTCCACCCCTTAGTCAATGCGTCGCTCTTTAAGCCAAAAATTTTTTAGTACTTTCAAAGAGCTATTTATTCAAAAAGCGCAAAGAGCGTAAAGAGCGAGGTATTGACCAGGGGGTGAACCCCCTAATATAGCCTACGTATTAAAAATATACGAACATAGAAGTTCGTTACGTAAGTTAATTTGTAACTTACGTATAATTATTACTAATAAAAACGTTCGTAATTAAAATTAAACAACTTTCAAGAAAGACATTTAGCCAAATAAAAATAAAATGAATATGCAATTCATGTTTTAATTAATCGTGAACGGTGAGCTAAAATAAAAGCCTGCATTAATTCAAAAATGTTCAAAATTTAAATAAAAAAAACAAATTTTTTTTAACCGAAAGTTAGGAGCGACATTAAAACTTAAAACGAACAGAAATTATTCCGTATATGAAGGGGCTGTCCCCTTCTCAGCGCCTCACTCTTTACGCTAAAGTTTTTTATTGTTTAAAAAAAAGTTTTGAGAAAAAGTCTAACTTTAGTGTAAAGAGCGAGGCGTTGAGGAGGGGACAGCCTCTTTCATATACGGAATAATTTATGTTCGTTTTAAGTTTTAATGTCGCTCCTTAGTCAAACAGTTCGTGGTAACGAACTGTAAGTAAGGAGCGACCCGGCTCAATGGTAACCGAAACTCTAAAAAACGGGATTTTGATACCAATAGATACATCAAAAGAATCAGATTTCAAATCTGATTTCAAATATATAAGTTTCATTAAGTTTAATCTTACTCATCAAAAGTTACGTGCCTGAGAAAATTTGGCTGATTTTCGAAAAAAGGGGAAAGACCCCTAAAAGTTATAGAATCTTAATGAAAATCACACCATCATATTCAGCGTATCAGAGAACCCGATTGTAGAGGTTTCAAGTTCCTATCTACAATAATATGGTATTTTGCATTTTTTACCAGAAGAAAGATCACGGATGCTTGTTTATTTATTTGTTTGTTTTTTTGTTTTTTTTTTTTTTCCCCAGGGGTAATCGTATTGAACCATTTGTCCTAGAATATCGTGGGAGGGCTCATTGGAACGGAAATTAAAAGTTCTAGTGCCCTTTTTAAGTGACCAAAAAAAATGGAGGGCAACTAGGCCCCCTCCCACGCTCATTTTTTCCCAAAGTCACCCGATCAAAATTTTGAGATAGCCATTTTGTTCAACATTGTCGAAAATATAATAAAATGTCTTTTAGGATGACTTAATCCCCCAAAGGCCCCAGGGGGAGGGCTGAAAGTTATGAACTTTTCTCAATGTTAACATATAGTATTGGTTATTGGGAAGTATACAGACTTTTTCAGAGGAGATTTTTTCTGGTAGGTGGGGAAGGAGCGGGTCGGGGGCTATATGGAAGGATCTTTCCATGAAGGACGTTTTCATGGGGGAAGGGACATTGCTATGAAGGGGGCGCCGGATTTCCCAGCATTATTAAAGAAAAAGATCAGGAATTAAATAAAAAAAAAAAGTTTTTCAACTTATCAACTGATTGTTATTAAGAGGTCATTTTTAAAGAACTGGAAAAAAAATTCGAACTATAGTTTAAAGAGCGGGGTATTGACTAGGGGGCGAACCCCTCTTAAAAATTTATGAATATAGAAGTTCGTTACGTAAGTTAATTTAAGTTACGTATATTTATTACTAATAAAAACGTTCGTAAATAAAATTAAACAAGTTTCGAGAAAGCCATTTAACCAAATATAATATGCAAATTTTGTTTTAATTATTCATGTACGGTGAGCCAAAATCAAAACCTGCATTAATTCAAAAACGTTCAAAAATTTAATAAAAAAACAAGTTTTTTAACTGAAAGTAAGGAACGACGTTAAAACTTAAAACGAATAGAAATTATTCCGTATATGAAAGGGGCTGTCCCCTCCTCAACGCCTCGCTCTTTACGCTAAAGTTTGAATTTCTCACAACTATATTTTTTAAACAATAAAAAAACTTTAGCGTAAAGAGCGAGGCGTTGAGGAGGGGACAGCACCCTTTCATATACGGAATAATTTCTGTACGTTTTAAGTTTTAACGCCGTTCCTTACTTTCAGTTAAAAAAACTTGTTTTTTTTTATTTAATTTCAGTTAAAAAACTTGTTTTTTTTATTTAATCAGGGAGAAAGACTGAGCCCTTTCCAAAGTTAAACAACTATCCCTTCCATAAAAACCTTAAATACCCCTGGGCATAGCTTACAACCCTTGCCCCTTATCTCTGGGGATTGTTTCAATCCCAAAGGTCTTGTTATATGATATTTAGACCGTTTTGAATCGAATAGCTATTTTACAATTTCTGTAAGATGTATTTCAGGACGATACGACGTTTTTGTGCGTGTGTGAGTTAGGGGGGGGGGGTAGCTGTCCTCCGATCACTTTGACTCTTAAAAAGAACACCAGATTGTCTGATTACCAATCCAATGTGCCCCCTCCAAAGATTATAAGACCATGTTTTCTATAAGAACCTTATATGTCCCCAGGGCACAACTTGCAACTTTTTACCCTGAGGGCTATGGGCTATGTTATTCAAAAAGATATAATTTCAAGACCGTTCTTATACGCTGAACAAAATGGGTATCTCAAAATTTTTATTGGAAGTGTTTGGGAGAATTTTGGCTGTGTGTTGGGGGCATTTTCCCTTTGATCACTATCTACTAAAAGAAAAGGCACTAGTCTTCTCAATTTCCAATCAAATGAGCCCCTTTTGAAGCTTCTACGACAAAACATTATATAAAAACCTTATATGCCCCAAGGGCATAACTTAAGACCTTTGTCCTGAGGGCTATGAGGGGAGGATTGTCATCCTCAAAACTAATTTTCCAGACTTTTGTTCAACTGCCATTTTGTTAAACTACTTTGACAAAATGGCCATATCAAAATGTTGATCGGAAATGTTTGGGGAAATGATGGGCGTCGGGGGGAGATTCTCCCTCCAAATACTTTCGATATCCCTTTCAATAGCCCTTTTAATTTCCAATCGATTGACCCCTTTTTGAAATTTTTACGATAACGCTTTCTATAAAAACACTTTATGCCCTCAGGGCACAACTTACAACCTTAGCCCTGAGGTCTGTAGGGGGAGGAGTGTCATCCTCAAAGACCTAAGTTCCAGAGCTTTTAACTACGTTCAACAAACCGACTATCTCAAAACTTTGATTGGATGTGTTTGGGGAAATGGTAGGCGTGAGAGGGGGGTTAGTTACATTCTAATCACTTTCGACTATTAAAAAGGGCACTAGCCCTCTCAACTTCCAACTGAATGAGCCCCTTTTAAGGTTTCTACGGAAGCACTATCTTTACAAACCTTATATGCCCCCAGGGCATTACTTACGACCTTTGCCCTGGGGGCTCTGGGGGTTTGTCATCCTCAAGTACATAATTTCCAGAACTTCTAACTACGTTGAACAAAATGGTTAGCTCAAAACTTTGATTGGATGTGTTTGGGAAAATGGTGGGCGTGAGAAGGGGGTTAGTTGCCCTTCGATCACTTTCGACCATTAAAAAGGGCACTAGCCTTTTCAATTTCCAATAGAATGAGCACTTTTTGAAGTTTCTACAACATCGCTTTCTATAAAAACCTTATATTCCCCCAGGGAATAATTTACAACTTTTGTCCTGAGGGCTGTGGGAGGGGGGGGGGGGTTGTCATCCTCAAGGACATAATTTCCAGAACTTTCAACAACGTTGAAAAAAATACCTTTCTCAAAATTTTGATTGAATGTATTTGGAGAAATGGTGAGCATGAGAAGGGGTTAGTTGCCCTTCAATCTTTTTCAACTATTAAAAAGGGCACTAACCCTCTAAAAGTTCAATCGAATAAGCCATTTTTCAATTTTCTACAACAAAGCTTTCAATAAAAACCTTGTATACAAAATGGCTATCTCTAAATTTTGATTGTATGTGTTTGGGGAAAAGATGGACGTGAGAGAGGGTTTAGTTGCCTTCCAATCACTTTCGACTATTAAAAAGGGCACTAGTCCTTTGATTTTCCAATTGAATGAGTTCTTTTGAAATTTTTACGACAAAGCTGTGCATAAAAACCTTATATGCCCGCAGGCATAACTTATAACCCTTGCCCTGAGGGCTGTAGCGGAAATGTCCTCCTTAAAACATAATTTCTGTCTGAAAACTCACAATTTTGAACAAAATGGCTATCTCAAAATTTTGATTGGATATGCTTGGGAAAATGATGGGTTTGGAAGGGGTGTTAGATGCCTTCCAATCACTTTTGAATATTAAAATGGGCATTAGCCATTCCAATTTCCGATCGAATGAGCCCTTTTCGAAGTTTCTAAGACAACTCTTTCGATACGAAGTGCCCTGGTCTAAAGGGAAAAAAAATAATAATACATTGTGCCAACATCGTTCTTTACTTAGGCAGTGCTATTGTGCTGCCTATGATTTATTCAGGTTACTGCGTATTTCATTCCACTGTACTACTTAAGTGATTTACCTGAGAATAAATTTCAAACCGTCCCTGGCTTTGATTTATAATTGGAATATGGATTAAATTTCTGTTTGCGAATAACAGGTTTTGCACAACAAACTATATCGGAGAAAATAGTGCTTAAACCGTTGCTAAACTTTCTTACGCAATCACTTACGGATGGCATCAGGTCTGATGCGATAACATGGAAAGTGATTGGCTTTCATGACCAAGATTTGAACCTAAAAGTGAAGGAAATTCTTTATGAAGAACTAGGAGTCTCTAAAAGATTGGCGAAGCATAAAAAAAGAGGACAATGTAACATACCTTTACAATATTTTAGTAACTGCTGCAAAAGACGGTAAGCCTATACAAAATTTGTTTTCTTTCACCCTGTCGAACCCCCGCTATAGGCAATGTGGTATCCGCGACTTTGATACCGAGAGTTATGACTAGAAATGTTGACGCTTTAGTGGAATATATGAGCCGGCGTAGCACAATCATAAATGATTCTTTTCAGCAGCAGTCTAAAAATCTGCCACTGCTACGACATATGTCGTTGTTCTTAAAAATTGAACCAAAAACATAGCGTCACCAAGTGACCTTAAGGCCTTCGCTGACAGTTTATGTCTTAAAGAATCGGGCAAAATCTCTGAACTTATGTGATCAACTTCTGATGTGCGTATCGTGCTAAAAACAAAGGCCACCTGTTAATTGGATTTCTGAAACGTGAATAAATTAAAACCCTTGATTTAAGCAAGTATGAAGCTTTCGAGCATAAATCTTTGCTTTATTAACAAAATGCCAGTATTATGCAAAATTAATAGTATAATTTATATTCCGTGTACTCACGAACATTTGCTTTATTTCCATGAGCCCATCTTTGCCTGAAATATATCCAGACGTTATGTGCTATTCCATATTTGCTAAGTATATTAATGCTCGAGGACGACCCTCAGGTTACCTAACCACCTATGTAAAGCGTAATTTGAGATCTAGTATTTTTGATGAGTGCGATAATTTTCTTGCTTTGTGCCTTGAAGTTTATGTGGTAGTTAATGTATATCTGCCAATAAACTACCGCAATGACCAGTCCGAATGTCTGTTTGTTAAGAATTGTGACCTACTTGTTGCTTGTCTCGATAAACTTAGGTGTCCAAAAATATTGTGTATTATTGTAAGATATTTTAATTGCAATCTTTGCGCGGAAGACTCAGCACCATGTGTGTTTCTTCTGCTTAGACTATCTGATGGATGGTTTGACGTACTCGCAAAAGATTGTGATTTCTCATACATTGATGCATCATATTTTACTTCAAGATTCAGAGAAACTACACCAGTGTCAGCTTTGTCTTAATATCAAGTTTCTGATCACTTGACTATTTCGGGTAGCTTACACGTACCATTTTACAGACGTGATAGTCCAGGATCATATAGTAACGTTCACAAATGAAGTTCTCATCAGGATTGGAATAAAATTAAAAAGTACACTTTTATCTAGAGCTCAAATCAATCTGTAAGAAATTAGGCCTCTTTTTCAGCTTTTGGTATGAAATGCAGATCCAGAAAAAAAAGGAAGTAGTGCCTTTGTACTTGCATATTTACGGTGCGGAAATTTTTCACAGTATATTACCCGCAAAAAAAATTAGCTATTCCACTACTCCTTTTTTGTCCCCAAATGGTCACAAAATTTGACCCTGGTAGAGGTGTGTAATAAAGAAAAGTTGTGGTTCTACATTTCGAAAGAGCGCAGTGGACGAAGATGCGGTATATTGAATCAGTCTTGAATCTGCACTAAGCAAAGGTTCAAAGATAACCGTGTTTCAACATACGAAATAGAGTATGGCATTGAAATTTACAATCCCTACCGGAGGTACTAATCTCCATTTCATGACCTTTCAGCCAGGGAATGCAATAAAGGGTTTGGGGCCAGCCATCCTGTGCTTTCAAATACCCTTCTCGTTTACCTTTCCTAAATCTCTTCAAGTATCCACTTAAATCTGGGTCAACTCTGGCTGAGATTACAGAGTCACACCACTGATCCCCGCTCAAACCAAATAGCCAGAAACATCAAAACTTACGTCCCTTTCCTCAAGGACAAACGGTCTCAAGTCTAGAGTGCTAACCACTCTACTAGTCAATAAGCTGGACATAATCAATGAGTCATCAGAAAAAATTGAAAAGGACCTAAATATACTGTGAAAAATAAGTCACCACTCAGTAGCTCCTTCTACAAAGAAGTGGAAGATGTTCCACTGTCTGAATGGCTCACCCATTTTACAGCTGATTTCTCTGCCCCAGATGTGTCAATTTGGAAAAGAATTAAGAAGAGCAGCCTTAAAAAAAATTACGCGGAGATAACTTATTGATTGTATTGTTTCCCTGTCTGTCATTGGAATTAGTATCAAGCGCCAAAGGCAAAAAGCTTCTTGCGGGATAGATAACGTTAACGCTCTGCATTTGACGAATGGAGGAATCCGGCTTAGATACCATCTTGCTCTTTTAATGTAGATGATTTTTACGCAAGGAGCAATTCCATCATCTTTCTGCATTGGTTACTTGACACCTATTCCCAGGAAGGGAAAGTCAACAACTCAGTATTTTTTTTACTACCCTCTGCAAGCTTTTCGAGCTGTTGTTTATCGACGAAATGAATCATAACTGCTTTGCTCCTCCATAGTTTGGTTTTCAGTAAAGCTTAGGGTATTCTGTTAATCATATAGTCGTGGAAAATGTTTTAGTCTATGCAAATATATGGAGTGAAGCTCTGGTTTTGGATTGACAAAATCGTGCGTTCAACTCACTGGTGTGTGTCGCCATGCTTTTCTTTGCAGCAAAACAAGGAGTTAATACGTGCGTCATAATGGTTTCTGAGACATATACTCGAGGCTGAAAATTCGCTTTAAGCTACCTCCTAGCAAGAATATGCCTTTTTTACCGCGTGATGAACTTGTCGATATTTGCAAAGGTGCCAGACAGGGATCTGTCTCTTCCCTACCACTCTCCAATAAATAAATCCTAGATCCTTAAGCGAAATGTCCCTCTTCTTCATTGCGAAATGTCCCTCTTCTTCATCCCATATTCAGCATTGTATTTGATTGTATATGCATAATCAGAGGCAACTCTATAGCGTTGCCTATAGTAAAGGCCATACGGCTCCAATGTTTTATTATTTATTTATTAAAAAAAAACTTTCCGAACGAATGTGGGGAACTGTGGCCAGGAATAAAAAAATAGGTATGATACAGCTCATGTGCTAAGCTCGCAAGCCATTTAAATACAGTGTTTACATACTTTTTTTCTTGTTTTGATATTCCCCTTTACCGACTTCTGGAGATCCAGGTTCAAAAAAATATTTAACAATCGGTTAACTATAATAAGGTCTGTATAAATTTTAGTAGAATTAATTTCTTTACCCACTATGAATATAAAAGAATAAATTACTTCTTGCGTGTAGCTTTCGACAATATTCCTTTTATTTGAATGCATCATTATATTTCAAATGCCAACTCTGAACTGATAAAATAATTCATTGTCGGAGTTTTTATACCCGTGTTCAAGGTCAAACATAAGTCAACCACATCTAACAATTAAAGAGAGCAGACAGATAGGAAGTTACTATAGTATAAAGGAATCATCACGCACTTTGAACACAGATCAACACGAATTTTCACGGTGGTTGAATTCCGGTCATTACACTGTCTGCTTGTATTGGCGGGAGTACTGTCCGCTACTTATCATTATAGATATATAGTGGGACTGTCCGCTTGTAATCGTTATAGCTATGTGGGGGGACTGTCTCATCGAAGATATTATATCAATACTACTAACATGGTTCAAACATCAGATAATAAAAAGTCCGAGGTTGAAACAAACCCATTTTTTCCCTTTGATATTGTTACTTTGATATCAGTTTTGATACTTTGATGAATATTTGATTTTGTTTTTAAAGTTTAATTTTGAAAAAACGAATTTTTAAAAACGTAAAATTTTTTGCAATCCAAAACGAACAAAAATTAATTAAAAAAAACTTTCTGAAAAATAAGTTTTTCAAAGAAAGTAAAGGCCATTTTAAACTTAAGCTCAGCAAATATAAATACCTTTTAAAATTAAAACTCAAAACGACCAGAAATTACTATTAAAGAATAAATGAAACCCAAAACGAACAGGAATTAAATAAACAATCATAGCGAAAACATACAACAAGTAATAATATAAATGAATATATAAATCTTAAAGCGAGTAATGCTTAGATTGAATATGAAAATCAAGCTTAAAACGAAAAAAATATTTTCCTATTGAAGTATAAATGAAACTTAAAACAAACAGAAATTAAATAAAAAATCAATGCAAACAAACATACAATTGAAATTAATGTAAATTAATAAATAAATCTTAAAACGAGTGAAACTTAAACTGAATATGCAAATCAAGCTTGAAACGAACAAAAACCACCACAAACAAGAGTTTGGGTACGACCTCCTTCTCTCACTGTAAAAGTCTAAAACCTACTGCCTCATTGGCGCTTTACTGAAAACTATATGCGTCTTGAACAATCTTGGAAATTATAAACAGCATCAAATTGAATATTTGATGCATAATGATATTAATTGTTAAAAGATCCATAAGTTCAAGAATTTATTTCACTGTAATTGTATTTTTATTTTCGATGCTGTAAGAATTGGAAAAGAAAATATTTGTAATATAATCCGTTTTCAGTTAAGCGCCAATGACGCAGTAGGCTTTTGGTTTTTGTATCCGATCACTTGTTTGTAGGGATACTATATACGTCTATAACAACTTTAAAAAGAGCTAATAAAGTAAAATGAATATTTAATGTATAATGATATTAATTGCTGAAAGCTCATCAGTTCAAAAAGTTACTATAATTTTAATGTTTATTTTCAATATTAAGTACAAAAGAAAATATTTGTCACAAAATTGGTTTTCGTAAAGCACCAATGACGCAGTAGGTTTTACAGTGAGAGAAGGAGGTCAAACCCAAACTCTTGTTTATAGTGATTTTTGTTCGTTTCAAGTTTGATTTGCATATTAAATTTAAGTTTCACTCGTTTTGAGATTCATTTATTAATTTACATTAATATCTATGGTATGTTTGTTTGCATTTATTATTTATTTAATTTCTGTTCGTTTTAAGTTTCATTTGTACTTCAATAAGAAAATATTTTTTTCGTTTTAAGCTTGATTTTCATATTCAATCTAAGCATTACTCACTTTAAGATTTATTTATTCATGTATATTATTACTTGTTTTATATTTTCGCTATGATTGTTTATTTAATTTCTGTTCCTTTTGGGTTCCATTTATTCTTTAATAGTAATTTCTGGTCGTTTTGAGTTTGAATTTTAACAGGTATTTATATTTGCTGAGCTTAAGTTTATAATGGCCTTTACTTTTCTTTGAAAAACTTATTTTTCAGAAAGTTTTTTTAAACTAAATTTTGTTCGTTTTGGATTGCAAAAAATTTTAAGTTTTTAAAAATTCGTTATTTCAAAATTAAACTTTAAAAACAAAATCAAATATTCATCAAAGTATCAAAACTGATATTAAAGTAACAATATCAAAGGGAAAAAATGGGTTTGTTTCAACCTCGGACTTTTTATTATCTGATGCTTGAACTATGTTAGTAGTATTGATATAATATCTCCGATGAGACAGTCCCCCCATATAGCTATAACGATTACAAGCGGACAGTCCCACCATATATCTATAATGATAAGTAGCGGACAGTACTCACGCCAATACAAGCAGACAGTGTAATGACTGGAATTCAACCACCGTGAAAATTCGTGTTGATCTGAGTTAAAAGTGCGTGAAAAATTCCCTTATACTATAGTAACTTCCTATCTGTCTGCTCTCTTTAATTGTTAGATGTGGTTGACTTATGTTTAACCTTGAACACGGATATAAAAACTCCGACAATGAACTATTTTATCAGTTCAGAATTGGCATTTGAAATATAATGATGCATTCAAATAAAAGGAATATTGTCGAAAGCTACACGCAAAAAGTAAGTTATTATTTTATATTTATAGTTGGTGAAGAAAATAATTCTACTAAAATTTATACAGACATTATTATAGTTAACAGATTGTTAAATATTTTTGAACCTGGATCTCCAGAGGTCGGTAAAGGGCAATATCAAAACAAGAAAAAAAGTATGTAAACACTGTATTTAAATGGCTTGCGAGCTTAGCACATGAGGTGTATCATACCTATTTTTTTATTCCTGGCCAAAGTTCCCCACATTCGTTCCCCACCGGCCCAAAGTGCCACAATTGTCCTGCCCCCTCCAACCCCCTCCCTCACTCCAACCCCCTCCCTCCAACCCGCCCCCCTTAACTTTTTTTAAACTTTTTTTTAACTTTTTAACTTCTTTTTAACTTTTTTTTTAACTTTTTTTAACTTTTTTTACATCTCTTAGAATGTCATGAAACACACTTAAAACACAAAAAATTCATATTTAATATTTTCCAACTTCAAAATGGGAATGATATAGATTTGTGTGTTGCAACTTTTACTATTAGAAAAATAATGTTTGTAGTGACCCATTTTTTTTACTTTTTTTTTAACTAACTTTTTTTACATCTCTTAGAATGTCATGAAACACACTTAAAACATAAGAAATTCACATTTAATATTTTCCAAGTTTAAAATGGGAATGATATAGATATGTGTGTTGCTTCTTTTACTATTAGAAAAAATAATGTTTGTAGTAACCAATTTTTTTTTCTGAGAATCTTTTTTTTCTGACAGTTTTTTATTTTTAACTTTTTTTTCTGACTAGAATGTCATGAAACACACTTAAAACATAAGAAATTCACATTTAATATTTTCCAAGTTCAAAATGGGAATGATATAGATATGTGTGTTGCTTCTTTTACTATTAGAAAAATAATGTTTGTAGTAACTAATTTTTTTTTCTGAGAATCTTTTTTTTTCTGACAGTTTTTTATTTTTAACTTTTTTTTTCTGAAAGTTTTTTTTTAAACATTTTATTTAAAACTTTTTTTACATTTTTTAATCATATCAGAAAAATATAATGAAAATGTTAATTTAAATTTTAAAAAACTTATTCTTGTACATAATATTGATGAGGACTGGTGGATCTCTTTCAAGATGTTTTTCATGAAAAACAAACTTTTTTTTAGGATTTTCCAGAGCTCCCCCTACCCATTAAGAAGATAAGAAGGGGTGAAGCGACTCCAGTGGTCAGTTCAAACAGACCGACGGTTATACAACATGGTCGTAGCTCGAATCCATTAATACCATCAACATTAACCGTAAACCGCCCAATAGCCAACTATCCAGCTGTCAAATCCAGCATCCACAGTAATATGCCACAACCATCCGGACCCATCATACACCAGCCAACTGTCAACTGGTCAATTTCCACATCCAACACTCACAACAAGATGGCACAACCACCCGGACCCATCATACACCAGCCAACTGTCAACTGGTCAACTGACACGCTCAACATGCATGTACCAAGTACATCTACAGGGGGTATGGCTCAACCAGCAAACCTCGAATTGACTGATCATCTCAGTCCTGATACACTCGAGGGTTTGTTGAGTGAGTTGGGTGATTCAACACCACGCAACATCACCATAACAAAAAATAAGAAAAGATAAAAATCTATAAAAAAAAAACAACAAACAAACGAGACAGTGGACAGTGCAGATAAAAGAAAAACAACAGAAACAAAAGAACGCTGAAACTTCACCTTTATACAAACAAGGTGTCTTCAGCACGAAAGGCAAAGAAAAAGCAAGGTAAACTAAAAACCACTAAAACCGCCACCAAACAAAAAATGTACAATCGGCGCAAACTAATCCACGTAGGGAAAAGATGCTAAAATAGAGTTACTTCAGTGAGGACACCAGAGTAACTGAGGAAAAAGAAAAAAACTGTAAATTACTTTAATTATTCAGTTGCGAAAGAATCCTTTTGTTAGCTATTACTGAAGCAAATCGTTTTGGTCTAACAGGTAAAATAGTCCCCTGGTGATTATTTAAAATCTTTACTCCCTTATTGACAATTGATTCACTCTTTAGAAGGTTATCATAAATTGGGTCAATATTTAAATTACCCGTGTCCCTATTTATGGAAAGGTTAGCAAACATATGTTTTTTAATTTTTATGGCTTCCCTGGCCCATTGGGTGTACCCCTTATCATTAGAAATGGCCAAGGCTTCATCAAATTTTACAAAATGATCTGGTTGAAGCCAAATATGCTCTGCTAAAGCTGAAACGAAAGTTTCTGGAGGCTTGCTTAATTGTAGGGTTTTTTCTATTGAATTACGGTGTTCAATAAACCTTTCAACAAATTGTTGGTGAGTCCTACCAATATAAAACTTCCCTCAAGAACACGGAATTTTATACACCCCACTTACTAAATTTCCCCGAGTTAAATCCTTACCAGAACTAAAAAAACTACCCATTGGCCTCAGCGATTGGAAACATGTATCAATACCTAATTTACGTAAAACCCGTGAAAGGTTCTCCCCCAAACCAGGTACATATGGTAATGAAATGAAGCTTTTTGATTCAACTAAATCTAAATACAGAGAAACCTCAATAACCCTACTACTATGTTTGGCCCGTCTATTTTCAATTATTTTATCAATGAACTTAATTGGATAACTATTACAAAATAAAATATCCCTCAAGTATAACAATTCCGAATCCAGAAATTCCTGGGAACAGATTTTAAAGGCTCTATCCACTAGTGAAATTACAACCCCCCTTTTCACCGACATAGGGTGGCAAGAATGAAAATTTAAATACCTATCATTGTGCGTAGGTTTTCTGTAATTCGAGAAAAGTAAATGGAAATCCCTTTTAATTAATAAAATATCCAGAAAAGGTAATTTATTATTATCCTCAAATTCAACTGTAAATTTAATATTATTATCAAAACTATTTAAATGCTTAGAAAAAAGGTCCAAGGAGTCCAACCCATGTTTCCAAACGCACACCACATCATCCATGAACCTACCCCAGAATCAAGGGGAGATTCTAAAACTGTTTATAGCGGAGGTTTCAATGGCATCTATGAATAGATTTGCCAATAAACGAGAAAGAGAAGCCCCCATAGGTAACCCAAAAATTTGTTTATAAAACTCCCCTCGAAAACCAAAATAAAAAGAAAATTCATTTACCAGAATAATTAGTCTCATAATGACATCAATATCCAAACTGGCTACCGTCACATCCTGTATTAAATCAAAGTGTTTTTCTAATTTACTTTTTAAAATATCCTCGCACCTTTTTAAATCACAATTTGAATACATGGACACAACATCAAAACTGCAAAGAATTGAACTCTTCTCCAGCGTGAAATTTCGCAATTTATTAGTAAGATCAGTCGAATTTTTTAAATATTATTTTTTGTGTTCCCAAAAGTGGACGCAAAGCTACCGACAACCATTTTCCTAATTTTGATACAGGTGACAGACAAGTTGACACAATGGGGCGGAGGGGGGATCCAGTCTTATGAATCTTAGGTAGACCATAGACCTTGGGTGCCGAACAACCCCTAGGATAATATTTGTTATAAAACTATGGGGTAATCTGAAAATTATTTTTCATTGACTCTAATTCCTTTCTTGTTGATTTTACATACTTATCTGTAGGATCAAAATCAAGTTTTTTGTATGTAATAGTGTCCGAAATAATGAATTTCATTTGATTATTATAGTCTTCAGTGTTCATAACTACGATCGTGTTTCCATTATCGGTTCTGGTGATAGTAAGGAATTTATCCTTTTTCAAATCAGAAATGATTTTAATGTCATTTTTTTGTGAAATGTCTTTACCAATTAAGTTCATATTAAAGGTGTTTAGTTTTCTTACCATCTCAGCTCTGAGTTCTTGAGGAGTATCAACCTTATCTATAGAAGCCATAATTCCTGACTCCACCTTTGAAATTATTTTTGAATAGGAGACTGGTGTTGGAAAACAGAACTTTGAACCTTTCAACAAAACGGCTTCCTGTTGAATATTAAGAGGCTTAGAAGACAAATTCTTAATTGCTGGACCCAGACAATGACGAGGATAAAAAACATCTGAATCTTGGAAATTCTCAAACAAAAGTTTATTAAACTTGTCAACCAAACGAACCTTGGACAAATGAAAATCATGGCGAAAAGATCTAATGGCCATTTCCTTAATTCGTATAAAAATATCAGATGGAAGGTTATTTCTTAAAAAATTTTCAACAGAATTTAAGTCCTTAGACAGTTGAAAACGTCTCTGTTTTTGTTCATAAATTACGAGATTTAAAGCTATTAGGCTTAATTTATTTATTAATTTTGTTTCATTTTCAGTTCCAAAATTGGTAAATATTTTAAAAAATTTCGGAATCACTGATTCCTTCTTGCAATTTTTTAAGAAAATTTGTTGATTTAATAAATTTGTATGTTTTTTAACCAAAGACAAATAATAATTGACAGAAGCGGCTATTTGTTGCCCGTACATTTTACGAATGAGAAATGTATTAAGCCAAACCGACCAGCCATGACAAAAAACCAACAAAGAAAAAAATATCTAAAAAAAAACAACAAACAAACGAGACTGTGGCCAGTGGAGAGAAAAGAAAACAACAGAAACAAAACAACGCGGATATTTTGCCTTTATACAAACAAGGCGTCTTCAGCACGAAACACACAAAAAAAAACAAGATAAAACTAAAAACCAATAAAACCACCATCAAAAAAAATACAAAAATGTCCAATCGGCGCAAACTAATCCACGTAGGGAAAAGATGCTAATATAAAGTTACTTCAGTGAGGACACCAGAGTAACTGAGGAAAAATAAAAAAACTGTAAATTTCTTTAATTATTCAGTTGCGAAATAATCCTTTTGTTAGCTATTGCTGAGGCAGATCGTTTTGGTCTAACGGGTAAAATGGTCCCCTGGTGATTGTTTAAAGTCTTTACTCCCTTATTAACAATTGATTCACTCTTTGGAGGGTTATCATAAATTGGGTCGATATTTGAATTACCCGTGTCCCTATTTGTGGAAAGGTTGGCAAACATGTGTTTTTTAATTTCTATGGCTTCCCTGGCCCATTGAGTGTACCCCTTATCATTGGAAATAGCCAGGGCTTCATCAAATTTTACAAAATGATCTGGTTGAAGCCAAATATGCTCTGCTAAAGCTGAAACGAAAGTTTCTGGAGGTTTGCTTAATTGAAGGGTTTTTTCTATTGAATTACGGTGTTCAATAAACCTTTCAACAAATTGTTGGTGAGTCCTACCAATATAGAACTTCCCACAAGAACACGGAATTTTATACACCCCACTTACTAAATTTCCCCGAGTTAAATCCTTACCATAACTAAAAAAAACTACTCATTGGCCTCAGCGATTGGAAACATGTATCAAGACCAAACTTACGTAAAACCCGTGAAATTTTCTCCCCCAAACCAGGTACATATGGTAATGAAATGAAGCTTTTTGATACAACTAAATTTAAAGATTGAGAAACCTCAATAAACCTACTATTATGTTTGGCCCATCTATTTTCAATTATTTTATCAATGAACTTAATAGGATAACTATTACAAAATAAAATATCCCTCAAGTATAACAATTCCGAATCCATAAATTCCTGGGAACAGATTTTAAAGGCTCTATCCACTAGTGAAATTACAACCCCCCTTTTCACCGACATAGGGTGGCAAGAATGAAAATTTAAATACCAATCATTGTGCGTAGGTTTTCTGTAAATCGAGAAAAGTAAATGGAAATCCCTTTTAATTAATAAAATATCCAGAAAAGGTAATTTATTATTATCCTCAAATTCAACTGTAAATTTAATATTATTATCAAAACTATTTAAATGCTTACAAAAACGGTCTAAGGAGTCCAATCCATGCTTCCAAACGCACACCACATCATCCATGAACCTACCCCAGAAGCAAGGCGAGATTCTAAAACTGTTTATACCGGAGGTTTCAATGGCATCTATGAATAGATTTGCCAATAAAGGAGAAAGAGAAGCCCCCATAGGTAACCCAAAAAATTTGTCTATAAAACTCCCCTCGAAAACCAAAATAAAAAAAAAAATTCATTTACCAGAATAATTAGTCTCATAATGACATCAATATCCAGACTGGCTAACGTCACATCCTGTATTAAATCAGAGTGTTTTTCTAATTTACTCAACTCAACAAACCCTCGAGTGTATCAGGACTGAGATGATCAGTCAATTCGAGGTTTGCTGGTTGAGCCATACCCCCTGTAGATGTACTTGGTCCATGCATGTTGAGTGTGTCAGTTGACCAGTTGACGGTTGGCTGGTGTATAATGGGTCCGGGTGGTTGTGTCATCTTGTTGTGAGTGTTGGATGTGGAAATTGACCAGTTGACAGTTGGCTGGTGTATGATGGGTCCGGATGGTTGTGGCTAATTACTGTGGATGCTGGATTTGACAGCTGGATAGTTGGCTATTGGGCGGTTTACGGTTAATGTTGATTGTATTAATGGATTCGACCTACGACCATGTTGTATAACCGTCGATCTGTTTGAACTGACCACTGGAGTCGCTTCACCCCTTCTTATCTTCTTAATGGGTGGGGGGAGCTCTGGAAAATCCTAAAAAAAAAGTTTGTTTTTCATGAAAAAAATCTTGAAAGAGAACCATCAGTACTCATCAATAGTATGTACAAGAATAAGTTTTTTAAAATTTAAACTAACATTGTCATTCTATTTTTCTCATATGATTTAGAGATGTAAAAAAAAAGGTTGAAAAAAAGTTTTAAAAAATACTGTCAGAAAAAAAAGTTAACAATAAAAAACAGGAAGAAAAAAAAAGATTCTCAGAAAAAAAAAAATTGGTTACTACAAACATTATTTTTTCTAATAGTAAAAGAAGCAACACACATATCTATATCATTCCCATATTGAATTTGGAAAATATTAAATGTGAATTTCTTATGTTTTAAGTGTGTTTCATGACATTCTAAGAGATGTAAAAAAGAGTTAAAAAAAAGAAGAAAAAAAAAATTGGTCACTACAAATATTAATTTTCGAATAGTAAAATTTGCAACACACATATCTATATCATTCCCATTTTGAAGTTGGAAAATATTAAATATGAATTTTTTTGTGTTTTAAGTGTGTTTCATGACATTCTAAGAGATGTAAAAAAAGTTTAAAAAGTTAGAAAAAAAGTTAAAAAGAAGTTAAAAAAAGTTAAAAAAAAGTTTAAAAAAGTTAAGGGGGGGGGGGGTTGGAGGAAGGGGGTTGGAGGGAGGGGGGTTGGAGTGAGGGAGGGGGGTTGGAGGGGGGCTGGACGATTGTGGTACTTTGGGCCGGTGGGGAACGAATGTGGGGAACTTTGGCCAGGAATAAACAAATAGGTATGATACACCTCATGTGCTAAGCTCGCAAGCCATTTAAATACAGTGTTTACATACTTTTTTTTCTTGTTTTGATATTGCCCTTTACCGACCTCTGGAGATCCAGGTTCAAAAATATTTAACAATCTGTTAACTATAATAAGGTCTGTATAAATTTTAGTAGAATTAATTTCTTTACCCACTATGAATATAAAAGAATAACTTACTTCTTGCGTGTAGCTTTCGACAATATTCCTTTTATTTGAATGCATCATTATATTTCAAATGCCAACTCTGAACTGATAAAATAATTCATTGTCGGAGTTTTTATATCCGTGTTCAAGGTCAAACATAAGTAAACCAAATCTAACAATTAAAGAGAGCAGACAGATAGGAAGTTACTATAGTATAAGGGAATCATCACGCACTTTTAACACAGATCAACACGAATTTTCACGGTGGTTGAATTCCGGTCATTACACTGTCTGCTTGTATTGGCGTGAGTACTGTCCGCTACTTATCATTATAGATATATGGTGGGACTGTCCGCTTGTAATCGTTATAGCTATATGGGGGGACTGTCTCATCGGAGATATTATATCAATACTACTAACAGAGTTCAAGCATCAGATAATAAAAAGTCCGAGGTTGAAACAAACCCATTTTTTCCCCATAACGCCCCCTGCCATCCCCGATTTTAATTTAGTTCACTGGGGCTTGCATAATGTATTTGTTTATAGAGCTGAGTTTGAGGATCCATTTAATTCACTAACATCAGGTAGCATCATAACAGATCTGGCAGATATAGTAAACTCCTATGTGGGCAAAATTCGAGCCCTTCTTGAAAGAGTGATTCGGCAGGGTGGTGGGAGGGATGGGATTAAGGCTGCCATCGCCAAAAAAAAAATATATTTCAATTAAAAGGCGGATGAGGTGTATGAGCGTTATTTACGTACTGAAATGCTACCACTTCATCCGCACCTGAATAATTTTGAGGGTGTTTTTAGAGTGGGTTGACAATATAGTAACAAAATTGGATAATTATACTGAGTTGGGTAGTGGGTCGGTAGTTTTATTTATTGGGAGTTGGGATATTAATGTGGGTAAATTTAAAAATAATTTTATTTTAAGGGGAGGTGGGAGGGGGCGGTGGGACCAAAATATAATGATGATTTAAATGATTGTAAAGGTGTACAACGCTTCAATTTCGATACAGGGCTTCAATGCTTCAAATATGCATTTCTTGTGGCAGCTCACAAGCCTCTGCAAGAGGAAGCTACTAAGACACTGTTGGACAATTATGCAGTTAATGGGAGTCTAAATTTCCTTAAAGTATATTTTAATTGTTTAAATGATCAATATCCAGTAACACTTAATGGGATAACTATTTTTGGGAAGGCTAATGCATATTTAAAAATTGGTGTTACTATGCTACAATATGAAACAGAATTTGAGCGGGGTGATCGTAAAAAGGGGGTTATATTTCCAGTGGGGGCTCCGTCCGTTGAATCAGTGGAACACTGGGTTTGGCTTCTTTACAAGCCGGCCAGTGATCCCGATTCAATTGGACATTTTTTTCCAATACCAAAAATAAGTCTGGTTTTAAGGGTGGGTAAAAGGGGACATAATGGGACATGTTAATATTTTCCAACATGCCTTTCTAGATTCCGGTCAGAAATTAAGTTAAACAATCATATGAAGCATTGCAAGCGTCACGGATGTCAATCTGTGCAAATGGTTAGCAGTGACAGGGCCATCTTGCGATTTAAGAACTTTCAAAACTCACTCCAATAGAGTGACAAGGGGGCCTTAGACTGCGAAGCCGCTCTCATAGATATGTATGATCCATTGAATTCAAATCTTGTTAAAAAAATGAGGTCACTGCAGTCTCTTATGCTCACACACAAAGAGACTCGTGCAATTCCCTGTAATTGGTAGAGGAAGTTGAGAGATTGGGTTTTGAGGATCGTACGCTCTCAGCCGTGACAACACTCATTAAAACAGCAAATAAATCGATATCACGGCTGCGAAATACATCCTATCCAATGACTCTATCACTAGAGGACCAGTTGGCCATTAAAACTGAAAAAATTTGTTGGGTTTGTAAGGGGGAATTTGTTGAGGGTAATGGGAAAGAGTGAAAGGGGAAAGGGGGTAAAGGGATGGTCCGCGACCATGATCATTTGGGCATCCCGATTGTATCGGGATTGAGCAATTTTCATGGAGTGGCCCATCAATCATGTAATTTAAAAATTAAACAGCAACTCTTTCTACCTGTTTATATACACAATTCCAGCTATGACATGAAATTTATTTTACCGGCATTGGCAAGATTGCAACGAGGTGGAGTTGTAGATGGCGCATGGGTAGATGGTTCTTTTTCTTATAATGTCATACCCAAGTCGTCTGAAAAGCTGCTGCTCTTAGAATTCAAATGGCAAATAATAGATAACGATAAATTGTGCGTGAATAAGATCCGTTTTTTAGACTCCTTTAGCTTCTTCCCCAAATCCCTAAGACAACTCATTGAAGTACAGAAAAGTGACGATTTTAATAGTTTCCCTTCCTTAAGCAACAACTCCTTAAACAGCAGCAGCAGCAGGACTTTTCAGACGGTGAAATGTATGATTTATTAACGTGTAAGGGCATATATCCATGTGACTACTACAACTCCCCCACGAGGCTTTCTGAAGAACAATTGCCGTCCATTACCTCATTCTACGATTCACTTTACGAGCGTCAATGCACCACTGCCAACTATGAATTTGCCAAGAGGATTTGGGCTAAGGGAGGGTGTAAAAATGGGTTGGATTATTGTAGATTATACCTGGCAAGTGATGTATTGACGTTGCTGGATATTGTGTTTAAGAACACGGATAAAATCTATGGGGAATTCGGGTTGGATTTAGGTTATTATATTTCCACTCCTCATTTGGTGATGGATTTAATTCTTAAAATCAGTAAAGAGGAAATAGGCTTGATCACCGACGTGGATCAGCATCTATTTGTAGAGAGATCAATGACGAGAGGGTATGTTTTTCATGTAGATCGTATCCTTGAAACTGACCCGACTGGACAAGACACAGGTGTAAAGTCGGATGCAGTTTTCTTAGATATGAACTCCCTCTATCCGTCAGCAATGTCTCACTACTCTTTGCCGTGTGGTATTTACAAATGGCTTAACGATCCTCGTGCTTCAAATTTCCCCAACATTGCCAATGTTAAGGAGAATGGACCGCGGGGATGGTTTTTTGAAATCGATGTTTAAATATCCGTGGAGCATCATGACTCGGTGAAGGATTTTGTTTTCCCGTGCATAAACAGAGCGGTAACTAGGGACTCCTTGAGCCCATACAATATTTCTAAGGTACTTAGAGAATGGTGGTGTGCACTGGACACCTTCAAAACAAAAATTTATCGCCGACCTTCATCCGAAAGAAAATATCGTTGTACATCACGTTCTTTTCCGGTGGGTGCTAACCAACGGTTTCAACGTCACAGGGATAAATAGAGCCCTCCAAATTGACCAGAAACCCTATTTGAAAATGTTTATTGACACTTTTGTCGATAAACGTTCTGAAGCAAAAACGAAGGTTGAAAAGGAAATTTTTAAACTCATTTTGAACTCAGCCTTCGGTAAAATGTGTGAGAGTGTACGCAATCGAAGTCGTTGTGACGTTGTGACTGACCCAAAAGAATGTACTCGAATCATTGCCGATCCAAACTTTACATCATTCACCATCATAGACTCGAATATGGTCCTCTTAAATAGAAAAAAAAAGAAATGTAATTCTAAATAAAAATATTGCAGCTGGCAGCGTAATAACCGAAATATTAAAAAACTCATGTTTTCATTCTATTACGATGTGTGTAGGCGCCAATGGCCGGGGGAGGAAGAAGTTCAAGTATATTATGGGGATACCGATTCACTTTTGCTAAAAGTTAGAACCGCGAATTTATTGGAAGATTTGGAAAAAGGCGTGAACATTAGCTCTCGAATGGACTTTACTAATTGGGACGAGTCCATTTACCCGGAGCTAGTGAAGCGTCAGGCCCCAAATCAGTTATTAATGTTAAAATCAGAAACTGGAAGTGACTTGATTTCCAGTGGTGGATTTGCAGGTCCGAAGGTGTACTGTGTGCAAACACACTTCGGGGTAATCGAAAAAGGCGGCAAAGGGTTACCTAGACACTACGTGAATAAGAATTTTGACATGAATGTATACACAAACTGTACGGAATATAGTATAGTTCCAAGGGCGAAGGTCATGGCTATTCGCTCTTTAAAATTTAAAAACCACACAGTTTTAGTTGATAAAATAGCCATGTGTCCCGAGTCGGATAAAGTCTATGTGTGTGCGGATGGTATGAAGGTGCTACCCCATGGACATCATCTAACTTTCGATCGAGGTGTGTATTGAGATTATAGACATCGCCTTGGTCGGGGAAAGACTCAATAGCAAATGGTTGGGTGGTAGTGGGATTCTTTTTATAATAGATTTGTTTTACAACTCAGCAGTAGTTTTTTTCCCCAACTCAGCAGTTTTTTCACAACTCAGCAGTTTTTTTTTATAGCAAGGCAGAGTCGTATGTTGTTTTTTTTGTAAATAAAAAAAGTGTTCAAATTGTTTTCTGTCCCCGCGGCCGGCCCGGGAGGGGGGGGAGTGGTACCGGCCTTCGGTTGGCCGCCACCAGTGGCTGCCGCGCCCTTCCTGGGGGTGGGGGTGGGGTGGGGGGATCCCAAAATTTAAGATGTTGTAAATAAAAGTGATATTATTATTATTTTAAGTGCATTATTTATTAAATGTTGTATGTTTTTATAAATAAATTAAAAAAAAGGGTATCTATTAAAGTGTTTTTTTTTTCTAGTGCCTATGTAAATTTTATATTTTTTTATTATAAACAAATTTAAAAAAAAATTGTATTTTTTTTCTCATGTTTAATGTGCTTTTTTCAATGTAGTATTTTTTAAGTGTTGTTACTTTTTTATGTACAATAAAAGAAAATATGATTTTTTATTCGTCTTCTTCTCATTTTTATTATTCTTGGACGGAGTAGTAGAAGTAGTATAGAAATAATTTAGTGATTAGACACCCATAGTCTAAAGTTAGCTGTCTATGCGAACTGTTGAAGGGAACATGTATCAATTTAAAACACCATTCAGATCGTTTATTTTGCGGACCATCAATGTATGGCAAAACGACACTTTTAACAAAAATAATTCAAAATCGTGACAGAATGTTTTTAGAAAATCCAACTAAAATTTACTATTGCTACAGTGTTTGGCATGAATCCTATGATAGAATAAAAAATATTGCCCCAGACACGAAATTCATACATGGACTTGACATTTTCAACAGTATTGAATTAAACTCTTGGTTTATTATTGACGATCTGGCTGAGTCCATTGAAGAATGGTCTCAGGAGATGATACAATTGTTCACGGTCCGATCTCATCATCAACGGATCTCCGTAAACCTAGTTCTACACAATCTGTTTCAGCAGAGCAAGTGTATGAGAACACTTGCTTTGAATTGCACCTACTATATCATCTAGAGGGTTGTTCGTGATTCCAATTCCCTCATAGCGTTAAACAGACAGGTGTATCCGGGTGAACCAAAATACCTACTGTTGGCCTACACTTAGGCTACCAACAATCCCTACAGATATATTCTGTTGGACCTGAATCAGAACACACACAATAATCTGCGTTTAGTCACCGATATTTCTGAAACTGAAATTATTTTATATCAATCAGTGAAAAGTAAAAAAGTTCGTTAGTTGTAATCCTGACACTGGAAAAACTATATGAACATCGGGATTTATTTACCGTCCTAGGTAATTCAAAACCACGACTTAGGAAGGCCATACTCAAACATGGTGTCGACAAAGAATTCAATAATCTCGTATCTGAACTTTGTTTAAATCTAACCGAAGGCAATGTTCAACTGCCAGAAGGTGTTAAGCAACAGACAAAGCAACATCGTTCCCTTGTACGCTCCCTAGCATCAGCGGCGAGCAAAAATAAAGAAAACGATTTCAATAGAAAACAACTTCTTCAAGCGGGTGGTAACTTCTTTACACTTTTACTGCCAATCATTGCAGGACTTGTAAACAGTTTTCTCTAGAGAGAGAGAGAATGGCCAAACCCTATAAATTGACTCCAATTGAACTCGCCCTTTCGCCAAAGGAACATTTCGAGGACAATCTCAATAAATTCATTAACAGTGAGACAATCCGTAACCCGTAATCCGTAATCCGTAACGATGAGAATAAGAGGCTATATTTGCAATACAGGAGTCCAAAAGTAGAATGCAGAAAGTGAAAAATTAAATAAAAAAATTGACAGTTGGGACTCTGGTGTAAGGGGTAATTTAGAATACTAGGATTCATGTAGTCCAATAGACAATGATTGGAAACAGCACAAATAGTCCATTAAAACATAATTCCTTTGGTTAGATTTAAACAGAATGGTGGGCATGTTGTAACTTCCTGAAATCCGGCATGCAACAATTTTTAATCTAGTAGATCAAAAGGCTCAAAGTGGGGCCATCCTCCCCACCCCCACAGCTTCAAACAGACATGGTGCTTTTAACTTATGCTCATTTGGGGAATAACTAATAAATACATATAATAAAATTTTAGTCTTTAAAGTTGTTGTTAGATATTTTCCAGAGAAATTGCTTACAGATCATTCTGGGTACCTAGCTGCCTGACCATATTTCAAACAGTAAACTGTATGAAAAGTGTGGTTCAATCCTGCTTTCTGAGGTTACAATGAGAGAAAGGTTGAGACGGCTAGGGCACATTCTGTGGAAAAAGGATAATAGATTGCCAAAGATTGTCCTTTTTGGTAAATTGTCTAGGGCTAAATAGAAAGTAGGTTGTCTGCAGTTGGGGTGAGAGGATGTCATAAAGAAAGATTTAAAGGAATGGAGACTTCCTGAGAGGGTGTAAATAAGGAGACTTTGAACAGATTCAGATGGAGGAGTGTGGATAGCTGTGTTGGCCTCAGAAACACTTGAGAAGGGAAACACTGAATCAGGGAACACTGAACAAGGAAACACTGGGAATCAGGTTGTAATCCATGGCAAGACCTATATTCTACTTGATTTATTATCAGATTTGGTCACGAATCGTAAAAGACTTGTATCATTTGACAGTCACCTGCATACTTTTTTAAACTCATCAAACTTCCCTGACGATGAAAAATTAATTCTGCTTCAAAATGCACTTCGCCGGGTAGACAAACACAAGCCCTATCATGAGAGACCCCTCAAAGTAAAAGGTAATGAATCCAATAGGAAAATGTCTTCATCATCTTCATCACCATCTCCATCAACAACAACGATAATGTCAAAAGAAGAAGAAGATTTGTCTAAAGTCATGGTAAGTGTTGCAGATCTAATGCCACATTGCTATTGCTAACAGTGTGAGAGAATCGTGACATATTTCAATGACAGTGACCATGTTCAAATGGATGCCAATGGGAATCAGGTTGTAATCCATGGCAAGACCTATATTCTACTTGATTTATTATCAGATTTGGTCACGAATCGTAAGACTTGTATAATTTGACAGTCACCTGCATACTTTTTTAAACTCATCAAACTTTCCCAAAAGCCTTATTGCCAATAAAAATATTTTAAAACGATTAAATGAATTTAGTCAAATATAAAAAGATGTTTTGAATCATTTTTGGAAAATACTACTTGCACGCCAAGTGGAAACAATGATTTGACAAGAGTTATTAGTGGGGGAGTCAAGCAAATACGTCTTAATATCTCGGCATCCCCCTCACCATCACCTGTTAGTATGCAAGTGGGCAGTGGACACTTCACTACGTGTTTACGTTCAAAATGGTTGAAGCATTGAAACATGTTTATGAGAATACTGCTGCAGTGGGAAGTTTAAGTTCGCCCACCACACTTGCTTAAGTAACTGGTCATGAAAAGGATCGGGCGGTAGAATGTCTAGAGAATGAATCAAGTTACACTCTACATCGTAATTGTAGAGTTCGTGGTAATCACTATCGAAAAACTAAAACTTTTTTCCCATTACAAATCCTACAAGCAGATCTTTTGACTCTGGACGAGATTCAACGGCGTCAAAATCACCCCTACAAGTACATTCTACTTGCAATCAGTGTTCTTAGTCGCTATGCATATGCCATTCCACTGTGGTCAAAGAGCGGCGATGAAGTTGCTAAAGCTCTTGAAATCATCCTTGAACAGGATTGCTATAAGAAGATTCAAACGGATCGGGGTAGTGAATTTGTTATTCCCCATGTAAAGAAGGTTCTACTGAAATATAATGCAATCCTCTATCAGAGTCATGGTCCAATAAAGGTAGCATTGGCCGAACGACTGATAAGAACTATTCGACATTTAATTTCTAGATATTACACTTTAAAAAATACAGCTGCTTTTATTCATGATTTGGATAGAATCATGTTGATTTAGAATCAACGTCCACATCGATCCCTGTCCAACTCAACCCCAACAGAAGTTCATCATGATGTCAATACATTTGACACTTTTTTTAAAAAGTATTCCAATGGTAATAAGAAGAAAAAGAAGAAATTCAATGCTGGTGATACTGTTCGAATCAATCGAACTACTAATGTTTTTGAAAAGGGTAATTACTTATAGTCCACTGAACTTTTTAAAGTCTCCAAACTCTTGGACACTACACCCATAATGTATCGTCTACGTAACATGAAAGACGATGAGATTCTTGGCGGCTTTTATGATTATGAATTACAAAAAGTTAAAAACACTGGAATCTATCAGATTGAAAAGATATTAAAGACTCGTACTCACAGGGGCATGAAACAGTTGCTTGTTCGTTGGCTAGGATACAACTCTGATTTTGATTCTTGGATCAGTGTTGAAGATATTGACAATGCCAAAGGTTTTTATGTAACGTTTATGTCCAATGTCTCCGATCCTCTCTACAATGATTTGAATAAAACAAGTGATTTTTGCACGAGACTCTCCCCCGCCATCAAATTTGATGACGGAAAGTATGAAGTGGCTCTTGTCGACTGCATTCTGAAAAATACCTATGATATCCTGAGAAAGGATCGTGTGGATATTATAAAAGTTATACCATTCGATTGGTCACTCTTTTTCGAGTATGAATGGATTGAAGCACTTAAATCTAGTGAATACCCGGATGTTACATTGAGGTATAAAGAATATGATACTATGACGGATTTGTGTCGTGCAATCAATAAAAAAATCTCATATCGTAGGAATTGTACCTTCCATTTTAATTATTCAATGGAACATGATAGGATTTACATTACCTCACCCGTTGACACTGAACTGACTTATCTCAATGATAATCTGAGAGATGTTCTTGGCTTTAAACAGAATATGATCAATGAGGAAAACGCTGGAACTGTTAGCGAGATGGATCAAGTTATTTTTGCTGATTATCCACCTGGTCTCGCCTCGGACTCTTGCATATTCCTCTACGCCTCCTTTGTGGAAACATCGAGAGTTGGTAAACATCGAGAGTTGGTAAAAGTGCCCCTCCTACGTGTTCTTGAACGAAAAACAACCCATGAACAAGTTCATCACTATAATATAAAACACCTGCAGTACCTGTAAACACTTCGTATTTGGAACTCTGTCAGTTAACACTAAGAAGTGAATTAGGTGATCCTCTAGCAATAACAAAAGGTTTGGCCGTGATCACATGTCATTTTCGACCTATTCGGTAACAACAACAACAACAAAATGACTAATAGAAAAAATATATTTGTATGCCCTGATATTGATTGTTATGTTACTGCTCTCCAGCCACGACAATTGGGTCATGGAATGGACTATTATAAAGGCCGTTCGTCAATGTTGGGCTACGGTCTTGGCAGTTGGTTTGCTAAGCTGTTTCGTTCTGCAATACCGCTGGCTAAAAGATATATTGCGCCGGTTACTGCAGATTTTGTATCCTCTAAGCTACACGATTGGGGGGATGGTAAAGATTTTAAAGAAAGTGTTTCAAAAATTTCTGGTCCAGCGCACGATCCCTTGGGGAGCGATTGAAACAAAGTGGAAAAAGTTTTAAAAGGAGGAGAAACATCTCATCAGTCTCTACTCAGGTCAGAAGCGAAAAACATCCTCATCATCCTCACTCTTGTCAAAGAAAAGTAAGAAAAAGAAACCAAGAAGAAAAATTGTTCGATCGTAAAGGGATTTCATGTCCTAGATGCCATATCTACCCCACAAGGAAACTCATCCCACTGTCACTACATCTCTAAATATTTTCAATGCAGAAAGTGTGGATGTCAGTGTAAAACATGGGTACTATGAACAATTATATCCACAGCAACCCCTCTCTGAAAACATACATTTTCAAATTTATTCCAATGAAGACTACTTCATAGATTCATCGTCCACATTTATTGCTTTAAAAGTTGTGGCGAGAAAGAAGTCTGACAGTTCAACTCCCTCCAACTTAGATGGACTATCTTATGAAAATGGTAAATTACACAATTTGTTTAAAAAAATATACGTCTAACTAAATGGAATATTGGTGATCACAAGCAACAATCTATCAAACTATGCTAGTTACATACAATTTATGTTGATGACTCCAATGGCCTATAAGAAATTGACAGGTCTGCCAATGGGCTATAACTATAGAACAAATGTTGATACTGACGGTGAAATCACTTGGGCAGTGAGCAAGGAGTGCCATTTAGTTGGTAGACAC
This sequence comes from Artemia sp. Qi Xiang Cuo, assembly GCF_049724085.1. Taxonomy (NCBI): domain Eukaryota; kingdom Metazoa; phylum Arthropoda; class Branchiopoda; order Anostraca; family Artemiidae; genus Artemia; species Artemia sp. Qi Xiang Cuo. The sequence goes on along the minus strand of NC_142797.1, from coordinate 1,599,710 downwards.
AATCATGAAATATTCAATATATCCCAATGGATGCCCCCCATTGTTAAAATTGATATAAAGTTACAACTTGCACCGTCCAATTTCATATTGAGAAAAACACTTGATGCAGCACCCGATGCTAATGTCAATCTAACTTCGGCAATACTTCATGTGCGAAAACAACAGGTTATGAGTTCTGTTGCTTTGGCAATTGAAAAACTAAGAGCCTCTGGAAATAATATCAAACTGCTCGTTCCTCACACAATCGCCAATCAACGTCATATTGCCACTGGATCAAGTACCTACACCGATTCTTCATTTATCAATGATGAAATTCCGTCGAAACTCGCCTTGGCTTTTGTAAAAAGTGCCAGTGCCATAGGATCGTGGACAACCTTGCCACATGAATTTGAATTATTTGGACTTTCCTCTCTTTTCTGTAAAGTAAACAGAATTCCTCTCTACAATTTGTCCTTTGATAAATCATATAGGACCCTATATGTGTTGACAATGCAATCCCTAGATCGAGATTCTCAACTATATGAAAATGGTATTACCGATTCAATGTTTGCAAAACGTTATGGTATCATTGTTTTGGACTTGTCTGGTACTTAAGATATGAGTATTGTCCGAACGGTTACTGTACGTTTGGAGCGTACCTTTGACAAACCATTGACAGAGAGTGTAACATTAATTTTACTCAATCAATTTGAAACCTACTGGGAAATTACCCCCGATTGTAATGTTCCTTTAGACGTGGCACTATGAACACCGCTCAAATAATCAATGCATTTAACATGGATTCTTTTATGTCCAAATACACATTCTATTTTACAACCTGAGATTCCCTTCAATATATTCATACCGTTAACAAAACCATTATTATTGTTAATAGTAGTCCATCGACTGTGCAGATGGGTCATTGGCTATGCATCTATCAAACAGCAAAGAATATAGAATTTTTTTATCCTCTTGGTCTACCTTATGCATTCTACACACCACACATCAAAAACTACCTTGAAGGCAGTGGGAAGACAATTATTCAAAATCGGATGCGAGTACAGGATCTATCGACAAAAAGCTGTGGTTTTCATGCATTACTTTATTTCATTTTTCGATGTCGTGATTATGCTTTCAGTGAATTTTTCAACATTTATGTACACAGTCCACGTTTGAATGACTTATAGTAGAAAATACCCTCTCAGACCTGTACAGTATTGATTTCAGTGCCCTAAGAATAAAGTGTTTTAAAAATTTATGTGAATTTGTTTATTAATAAAATATATATATGCACTATAAAAAAGTCTATTGTCTTCATTTGTTTAGATTTCTTCTTCTTTTTCATAGTCATTTAGATTGTCAACATCATAGTCATCGTCGTCGACAACGATTAGTGGTGGTAGATCATTTGGATTCAACTTGTACTGATCCTGTTGTGCAAAGTCCGGATCACATTTTCCACAATATATTGTAACTTCATTTTTATTAAATCTTCTTGTGAAGTCAATGATACTATTACGATTCATATTGAAAAAATCACCTGTTTCTATCTGATTATTTAAATTAATGTCGCACACAATATTCTCATATGAAGAATCACTTTCTGTCACAGCCAAATAAAAATTGCTAGGTCTATAATCATTAGTTGAATTGTCCTCACAACGATGACGCAGGAACCATCCTCTCTTCATTTTTTTACAATTTCAACGTGCCCTAAATTCTTCTTCCCAATACAATTTAAAGCCGCGACGATACCAATGCCTTAGAAATAAACTGAAGTCACGTTTAGAGTTTTTTCCAATCATACCAGGGTAAGTATTTTCCCACTGGTCACACTTATCAAAATGACAATTGCTGCATAGATATCCATTAGGATGAGTCACAAGTCTCTTCAAGACAGGTATTACAGTCCTTAATTTGTACAGTATATCCTTTATGCAATTTACATGGATTGCATAGTCTAAACTTTGCATTATAGTCATCAACTGTAGTACAGTTCTCACATGAAGACCAGCTGCCCAATGTATATAAACATAGTGAACATGTATGATACATTTTTTCGATGTTGTCCGTGTCACTACCAGAAAGAAACTGAATCAAAATCAATAAGAAAATAACATTTTCTTCTAGGAGGAGGAGGAGGAGGAATCGAGTATCGTCACAAAAACTTATTTACTACTGTTTTAAAGAATGAATTTCTAGGTAGTGGTTAAAAGCAGAATCACAATGTCATTTTGCTTCGTTTCAATTAATATATCAATAAATTGAGTAAATGCATTTATTCGCAATGCATAAGCTCCATACAATAATCCAAGGATGGAGAATCAGATCCCATTATACAGTTAAGCATTTCTAGAGAAAATATTTTCCGTTGAAGAGATAATTCCAAAAAGTCATCATCTACCACTAAACATTTTTCCAATTTGACTAGATTCCGTAAGATCTTCTGTTTCTCAAATCCAATCATTCTTGATACTCCCACTACCAACTATAGAGTAAAATAAAAATCGCAAGTTTCGTGAACAGCACGAATTTTCACGGTAGTTGAATTCGGTCAATACACTGTCTGCTTGTATTGGTGGGCGTACTGTGCGCTTGAAAGCATTATAGCTATATGGGAGTAATGTGCGCTTGTAAATATTATAGATATATGGGAGTACTGTGCGCTTGAAACTGTTATAGATGTATGGGAGTACTGTGCGCTTGTAAATATTATAGAAATATGGGGGGACACTGCGCTTGTAAATATTATAGATATATGGAGGGACTGTCCGCTACTTATCATTATAGCTATATAGGGGGACTGTCTGCTACCTTATATTATAGCTACATTGGGTACCTGTCTTCTCTCTATCATTATAGCTACATTGGGTACCTGTCTTCTCTCTTTAATTGACACAGTAATTTCCTACCTGTGCGCTCTCTTTCACTGTACACAGTAATTTCCTACCTGTGCGCTCTCTTTCATTGTACACAGTAATTTCATATTACCCCCGTCTCAACCATTATATCAATACTACTTATGTTTCAAAAAATTGTTATTTCAAAAATATTATCGGATGGGTTTGGGGGAAAGGGGCGTGGGGGGGACTAGATTAAGCTTCAGTCTGTCTTGACTCTTTAAAAGTAAACTAGAACTTTCTATTTTCAATAAAATGAGCGCACTCTGAAGTTTATTTGAGTATCCCTCCTATAAGTACCATAAATATCCCCTGAGTATAACTTACAACGCCTGCCTCTGGGCCCTGGGGGGTTGTGTCGACCCTGGAGTTTTAATATATGATGGTTGAACTATCTTTAACAAAATGATTATCAAATGGGTTTGTCCATCCGATACACCCAAATGAATGGAGGGCGGGAAGGGTTAGTTGCCCTTTGATCTTTTTTCACTCAGAGTAAATGAACTACAACGTTTAATTTTCATTCAAATGAACCCTCTCTGACGTTTATACGAGCATACCTTCCATAAGATCCATATATGCCCCAAGAGTTATACTTACAACGCCTGCAACGACCCTGTGGGGGGCTGTGTCGATACAGAAGTTTTTCTTATCTGACCTTTGAAGTATTTTTGACGAAATGACCAAACGTAAAGGAGTTTTGTTATATGATCTTTGAACTATTTTTAACAAAATGGCTACCTGAAATTGGGTGGCTAGTTGCCCTGATCACTTTTGACTCTTAAGAAGGGCACTAGAACTGTCGATTTCCAATCGAATGAGCCCCCTTTGAAGTTTATACGACGAGCCCTTTAATATGAAGTGCTTCTAGGAAAAAATTAATGGAGTGGTGGGGGAGGCTAGCCGCCCTCCAATCACTTTTGACTCTTAAAAAGTGAATTACAGCTTTCAATTTCCAATCAAATGAGCCCTATAGGAAGTTTATACGAGCATTCCTTCCATAACAACCATATATGTCCCCAGGGCATAATTTACAACGTCTACTCCCGGGCCCTATTATTTATTTAATTTTTTTTCCAGGGGCGCTTCATATGGAAGGGGTCGTCTTATAAACTTCATAGGGGACTCATTCGATTGGAAATCAAGAGTTCTAGTGCCCTTTTAAAGAGTCAAAATGATCGGAGGGCAACTAGCCCCCCCCTCACGCCCTTTTTCCCCCAAATTCATCAGATAAACATTAAAAATAAAAAAAAAGAATCAAAAGAGATCCAAGGGCAAATAGCTCCCCTCACCCTTTTTTCCCCAAATGCATCAGATACAAATTTTGAGATAGCCATTTTGTTAAAAATAGTTCAAAGTACAGATAACAGAAACTTCAATGTCGATACAGCCCCCTAGGGCTCGGGGGCAGGCGCTGTAAGTTATGCCCTGGGGAAATATATGGTTCTTATGGAAGGGATACTCGTATACTCTTCAGAGGGCTCATTTGATTGGAGTTGAAAGTTGTAGTACAAGAGTAAAAAGTGATAAGGGGGCAGCCTCCCCCACACGCCCTTTCTCCCCCAAAAGCATCAGATAAAAATTTTGAGATAGCCATTTTGTTGAAAATAGTTCAAGGGTCAGATAAAAAAAGTTTCCTGTGTCGACAAAACCCCCCGAGGCCTGGGGGCAGGCGTTGTAAGTTATGCCCTGGGGGTATATATGGTTCTTATGGAAGGGATGCTCCTATAAACTTCAGAGAGGACTCATTTGTTTGTAAAGTGAAAGTTCTAGTTCACTTTTTAAGAGTCAAAACAGATCGAAGGGTAACTAGCCCCTTCCCCCCACACCCTTGTTTCCCCAAATTCATAAAACAGAATCTTCAGAGAGCCATTTTGTTGACAGTAGTTCAGGAGCCAGATAACAAAATTTCCTGTGTCGACAAAATCCCCCAGGTAATGGTTTTTTTTCCAAATGCATCGTGTCAAAATTTTGAAATGGCATTTTGTTCAACATAGTCTAAAATTCAAATTACTATAACTTAGGGATTGAGAAAACATCCATAGCCCCCGGGTCAAGGATTATAAGTTATGTAAGTTGCCTATTATAAGAATATAGGGTTTTTGTGGAAGGGGTGGTCGTTTAACCTTGGTGGGGGCTTATTTGATCGGAAATTGAAACTTCTATTTCTTTTTAAGAGTAAAAAATTATCAATGACCAACTAGCTCACGCTCTTCTTTTTCAAAGGGTATTCAGTCAAAATTTTGAGATTGCCATTTTGTTCAAAAGAGTTCAAATGCCAAATTACTATGCTTCCGGGGTTGAACCCCCGCCCCAACCCCGGGGAAATGGCTCTGACTTACGGAGCTTGCTTATTGTTACTTTGACACTAAGTTTACTTCAATACTTGGATTTAATGATTTACAAGGCAATTTCTATTTACGGTGCAAGGGTTGTAAATTATGCAAGTTTTTTATTGTTACTTTGATACCTTCTCTACTTTAATGCTTTTCCTACTATGTTATTTTTTTACTTTGATAATGTTAATTTGATACTATTTCTGATACTTTGATGAAAATGTGATGGTAAAAAAAGTTTGATTTTGAAATAAAGAATTTTTAAAAACTTGTAACTTTTTACAATCAAACACGAACAAAATTAGTTTAAAAAAGAACTTTCCGAAAAAGAAGTTTTTCAGAGAAAAGTAAAGGCTATTTTAAATTTAAGATCAGCAGATACTAATACCTGATAAAATTCAAAATCAAAACAACCAGAAATCATAGGCAGTACAATAGAACGATGTTGGCACAATGTATTATTTATTTATTTTTTGGTTGGTTTTAGACCAGGGCACTTCATATCGAAAGGGTTGTCGCAGAAACTTCAAAAAGGGCTCATTCGACCAGAAATTGCAAGGGCTAATGGCCTTTTTAATAGCCGAAAGTAGTTGGAAGGCAAGTAAAACCCCTTCCATGCCCACCCTTCCCGAAACACATCCAATCAAAATTTTGAGATAACCATTTCGTTCTAAGTAGTTAAAAGATGTGGAGATTATGTCTTTCAGGAAGACACTCCAAACCAAACCCTCAGGGCAAGGGTTGTAAGTTACACCAAGGGGGCGTATAAGGTTTTATAGATAGCGCTGTCGTAGAGACTTCAAAAAGGGCTTATTCAATTGGAAATTGAAAGGGCTAGTGCCCTTTTTAAGAGTTGAAAGTGATGGGAGAGCAAACAACCTCCCTCTCGCGCCTACAATTTCCCCAAACACATCCAATGAAATTTTGAGATAGCCATTTTGTTCAACGTAGTTGAAAGTTCTGGTAATTTGTTCTTTGAGGATGATACTCCCCCCCCAGCCCTCAGGATAAGGGTTGTACGTTATGCCCTGGGGGCATATAAGGTTTTTATAGAAATGGTTGTTGTTGAAACTTCAAAAAGGGCTCATTTGATGGAAATTGAAAGAGTTAGTGCCCTTTTTGTAGTAGAAAGTGATATCACGCCCACCATTTTCCCAAACACATCCAATCAAAATTTTGAGATAGTCATTTTGTTCAACATGGTGGAAAGGTCTGGAAATTGTGTATTTGAGAAGGACCCCCCCCCCCCCAATCCGCAGGGCAAAGGCTGTAAGTTATGCCCTAGGGGCGTATAAGGTTATTATAGAAAGCGGTGTCGTAGAAAGTTAAAAAAGGGCTCATTGAATTAGGAATTAAAAGGGCTAGTGCCCATGTTATTAATCAAAAGCAATCGAAGGTCGAATGCCCCCTCCTCCACGCCCATCATTTCCCCAAACACTTGCGATCAACATTTTGATATAGCTGTTTGTTGACAGTACCTGAAGGGCCTGGAAATTATGTCTTTCAGTATGATAATCCCCCACAACCTACAGGGCTAAGTTTGTAAGTTACGCCCTGGTGGCATTTAAGGTTTTCATAGAAAGCTTTGTCGTAAAAACTTCAAAAAAGGGCTCATTCGATTGGAAATTAAGAGAGGCTTTTGTTCTTTTTAATAGTCAAAAGTAATCGGAGGGAGGATCAGCCCCCCCCCCAACGCCACTCATTTCCCCAAACATTTCCAAACAACATTTAGATATGGCTATTTTGTTCAATGCAGTTGAAAGGTCTTGAAATTAAGTCTTTGAGGATGACCACCCTCCTCCATAGCCCTCAGGACAAGGGTAAAAAGTTATACCCTTGGGGCATACAAAGTTTTTAAAATAAAAAGCTTTGTCGTAGAAGCTTCAAAAAGAGATCATTTGATTGGAAATTGAGAGGACTAGTGACTAATTTATTAGCCGAAAGTGATTAGTTGGGAAATGCCCCCCCCCCTCCACACCCATCATTTCCCCAAACGATTCCAATCAAAATTTTGACATACCCATTTTGTTCAATGTATTTGAAAGGTCCATATATTGTGTCTTTAAGGATAACAAATCCCCCAGCCCTCAGGGCAAGGGTTGTAAGTTGTGCCCTGGGGGCATATAAGGTTTTTTTTATAGAAAGTATGGTAATATAAACTTAGAAGGGGGCTCATTGGATTGGTAATCAGATGCTCTAGTGCTCTTTTTAAGTGTCAAAGTGACCGTAGGGCAGCCCCCCCTCCTTCTCCCCCCCCCCACACACACACGTCGTATTGTCCTAAAATGTATCTAATAGAAATTCTAAGATAGCCATTCTGTTCAAAATAGTCTAAATGTGATATAAGAAGGCATTTAGGGTTGAAATAAACCCCAAAGATTAGGGGTAAGGGTTGTAAGTTATGCCCAGGGGGTATTTAAGGTTTTTAATGGAAGGGATGGTTGTTTATCTATAGAAGTGGCTCATTCTTTCTCCCTGAAAAAGACTATGTCAATATAAAACGAGCAGAAATGAATTAAGAAACTTTTTCCACAAAATAAATTTTTCAAAAAAAGTGAAGAGCTCCATTAAACCAAAAATTAACAAAAATAGAATCAAATAATTTACTAAGCATACAACTACCACAAATCAGTATCGATAAATAAATGAAACCGAAAACCAACAGAAATTATAATAAATAACAGAGTCAAACTCAAAACGAGCAAAAATTAATATGATTAGGGTTCTAAAACCATATGCTTTCTAAAACCCAGATTATAATTTGTTCTTTTCTGAAAAATATCTTTTAAATGTTTTCATTTTTATGACTACAAGAAATCAAAAATTAATTAAGATTCTAAGGAATAAATATCAGCATATTTACATTAAACTGACATTGCACGTTTTTTTTCAGTAAATTCATTTGAATTCTTTTTAGGGTAAAACGCGCCTTCTTTTAAATTTTGTAGCATAATTTAATTAGTTGCTTTGAACGTCATCTTCAATAACATTATTGGCAGTTTCTTGCACAAAAAGCCTCTTCCTTTTTCTTCTACATTTTCACCAAAAAAAACAAAAGTCTGTTTTCGCTTTCTACGCCTACTATAGTTTCATTACTAATTCACAAATAACAAGGATACACTTACCAGCCAACGCTCAGTTTTTGACTGAACCCTACTACTCAGAGATCACATTTCCGGTTGAGAATAGGGAAATAAATTGTTTTATTAAAACAGCGGCGACGAACTGTTTTAGATGTCTAGATATCTTCGAGCAACTGTTTTTTCAAAACAAGTTTTTAACAAGAATGGGGCCAATGGGACATTTCAAAACAAAGTAATCGAAAATTAACTCTGCTATTTAATAGCTGTGAAAGGGCGAAGCACATGGGTAACAAATCTAAACCGCCAGTTAGCCAGCAGGGTTGCCACCGAGGTTACGTTCGTACCATTTTTAGTACATTTTAAATATTGTGGTACGTTTTACGTTACGGTCAAAAAAACGTTACATTTTTGTTACGTTTTTGAATTTATGGTACAATTATGTTACACTTTTAGATAATGAACAAGTTTCAGATTTTCTGAGTAGTATATTTTTCCCCTGTGAAGAAATTCGCTGTTCACAGTTTAATTATACTCACATTAGTATCGACATTCTTTCAATTCGCGGTCGTTTAGTCTTATCACACAATCACTCGGCTATTCGAATGAGAAAATACCCTCTTTGGATACTAAGTTAAGAACATTCTCTCTCGAGCAAAGATTATCATTCGCTTAGAGACAAGTGACAAAATTCAGTTAGTCACCAACTTTCATCAGTTGGTTTTGAACTTGAATCTTGTGCTGCAAGCAGTGATATTGAAATTATATTGAAAATTAACAAACTGAAGCCAGGAAGGAAAATTTTTCATAAAAACAGGTAAATAATGGAAGAAGCTATTTTCTTTATAATTTCTTTTTAAATATGTGATTATCGGCTATATTTATCATTCTTCGGGTAACAACACTAAAAACCTCCCCCCCCCCCAAGGCCGCACCCCGGATTTCTTTTGGGAAGGGGGTTTAGACAAATATTTTTTTCGGGGCGGGTAAACAAAAAAAAACTCAAAAAGTGCAAAAAAAATTTTTTTAAACACGTTTTTTTTAAGTTTTTACATGTGAAAAAAACATTTCAGGGGGGTGAACCCCCTCCCCCTCTGGGTACGGCGTTGTCTCCCCCTTCTGATTGGTTGGACATAATATCTGATCATATACAAAATTTGGTCTCATTACATGTGATTATGAACGGCTGATAATAACAGAATATATGAAGCTGTAAAAATGAGCCATTTTTTTGGTTATAACCAAGGCTATATCCAAGCGTTGAGAGGGGGTGGATTAGTTGAGCGGGAATTTTTGATTTCATGCTAGAATTTTTCCAAGTATCGTGGTCACTTTTTTGACACTTTACCGCCCACACATTCTGAGGTCCCATACATAACTGTATAAATATATTTCATCGTTGTGTCGAATCTTGTGATGGCATTCTTACTTGTAATATTCTTTCATTTTCTTTTATATTGTAAAGTAAGAATTTGATTGGTTGATTTCTTTTAATATATTCGAATTTTAATGTGAGTTTCTTTTATATTGGTTTTTCTTCATTTGTTTTGCTGAGGACGGCCCTTGGATATAGGGTCAAAATATTCCTTTAAAGTTGCGTTCCAGTGTCTTATATAAAAATGTTCCTATTGTTCTACCTATTGTTTATGAGGGGGGATTTTTAATGAGATTACAGGAAAGTATATTTTTAAAATTATACAGGCAAAAAAAGTCCCCCCCCTCCATTAATTACCGCCTTTGATAACAAAGTTAGGGCACCCAGCCTTTAAAAGGGACTTTCCTGTCAAAAATTACGAAAAAATTACGTTTTAAGAGTTTGGACGGTACGGAATTTTTTGGTCTGGTGGCAACCCTGTTAGCCAGTCTTACTTGTTTAATAAAGTAAATACCTATGAATTGGAAATAACAAGATAATTTTTTTAATCCAAGATGGCCATGTTCCCCCAGCGCAAATTGCAGTGCTTGGCTTAAAATGTCAATTGTGTACACCCCTTGACATTCAAACAACATTAAAATATGAAAGCGGTTAAAAAGGCACTGTTAGTTGGTCTCCTTTTTTGATACTTGCTTAAAAAATCATGTAATTGGCTAAGAAGATGTGACATTTGATGTAAAAAAATTAACTTTTTCAGTACAAGAGTGTGGGTATCTTCCTCTTTGCCTCGTGCTCCTGGTGGCGGATGCATTGAACTGTAGAACAACGGAGTCAAAACGCACGGTTGGTGTTCCACATTAAAGCAGTAAATGTAATGTGTTTTTGTGTGTTATTATTGTGCTTTAATTATTTTGTTGATTTTCACTTTTGCTTTTTCGTCATTTGCTTTCTTCGTTTTGTCTTTGTATCATACTTATATTTCCTTTTATTTACAATAAGTCATAGATTAAATTAATTTATATCTACTTATTTTTGCATGTTCACTTCAATGTTTTTACGGCAATAAGAAAATACAACACAACTTAACACGAACACAAATTACTTTATCTGTAGTAGGTTAAATATGTCAGTAAGTTATATATTTCTGTATATAACTTATATATTCAGTGAGTTATCTATATTTATAAGTAGTAGGTTAAATATATCAGTAAGTTATATATATCTGTATATAACTTATATATTCAGTGAGTTATATAATATTTATAAGTAGTAGGTTAAATATGTCAGTAAGTTATATATTTCTGTATATAACTTATATATTCAGTGAGTTAAATATATTTATAAGTAGTAGGTTAAATATGTCAGTAAGTTATATATTTCTGTATATAACTTATATATTCAGTGAGTTATATGTATTTATAAGTAGTAGGTTAAATACGTCAGTAAGTTATATATTTCTGTAGATAACTTATATATTCAGTGAGTTATATATATTTATAAGTAGTAGGTTAAATATGTCAGTAAGTTATATATTTCTGTATATAACTTATATATTCAGTGACTTATATATATTTATAAGTAGTAGGTTAAATATGTCAGTAAGTTATATATTTCTGTATATAACTTATATATTCAGTGAGTTATTTATATTTATAAGTAGTAGGTTAAATATGTCAGTAAGTTCTATACTTCTGTATATAACTTATATATTCAGTGAGTTATATATATTTATAGGTAGTAGGTTAAATATGTCAGTAAGTTATATATTCCTGTATATAACTTATATATTCAGTGAGTTATGTATATTTATAACTTGACTTACTTGACTTAAGGCTCCTGCCGAGGGTTCGGCGTAGAGAACGATGAGACTAGGCGCCTCCAGGTTAACCTATCGCTTGCCAGGATCGCAGCTTCTTCCACCGGGATGTGGGCTTGGGTGAGGAATTCATTGGCTTTGTCTTTCCACCTAATTGGTGGGCGTCCTCTGGGTCGTGTCCATACGGGTAGGGTGGGGTCGAAGTCAAATAAGACCTGTGTTGGGGCGTCACATTGCATTCGAAGAAGGTGACCGTACCATTGAACAGTGCGCGGGGCAAGCTGCGTGAAGAAAGGAGTCTTAGCCGTACGTGATAGGAGAGTCTGGTTGCTAACAAAGTCAGTCCAGTGAAGTCTTTCGATTCTTCGGAGCGACATCGATGTTTTGTCTGAGCGACATCGACGGCGCTGAGGATATATTCGGCAGATGGCCATGTTTCCGCTCCATACAGCAAGACAGTACTGACAAACGCATTGTAGATGCGTATTTGGTAAAGCGGCTTATGTTTGGCTTTCGCCAGATGCTACTAAGCCTCCCAATAAGTGCTGAAGCTTTGGAAATTTGAGATCTAAGCTCCTTTGTGATCAAGCCATCATTCAATAGACTAGATCCCAGGTAAGTGAAGTCTTCAGCCACATCTACTTGGTTGCTTCTGATGTTGACTTAATCTAGAGTAGAACGGGACGTGGGGGTCTTAAGGAGTATAACTTTACTTTTCTGCTAATTGATCTTTAGTCCAACTTTTGAGAGTTCTTCAGAAAGCAACTGGGGAGTATTCGTCATCTTATCGACGGTGCTCGGAACTCGCGCTATGTCGTTGGTGAATTCAGCGTCAGAGAGTACCTGGTCTCCGAACTGAAGACCGAATTGAAGGCGATTCATCGTGCTGGCCATAACATGGTCTATGACGCAGTTGAATAGCTCGGGAGTGGCGGTGCAGCCTTGCCGGACGCCAGTCTTTACCGGGAATGTGGGACTACGTCTTCCATTTACTTGCACGCAGCTTTCCGTATCCTCATACAGCTTTTCAAAGAGTGAGCAATATTTCTTGGGTAGAACCGTAGTTCTTAGTATCAGCCAAAGTGAACGGTGATCAACAGAATCGAAGGCAGCCTTAAAGTCCACGAACGCGATGTACGCTTTTTGGTGGAACTCCCGCGTCTTCTCGATCAACTGGCGCATAGTCAACATTTGCTCCGTCGTCGACCTGCCGGGCATGAATCCGGCTTGCTGGACTCTTCTCTTTCTACGCAAAAAGATGGAACACCTGTCCAGGAGTGGCATGGCGAAGAGTTTACCAGGAACGGAGAGAAGCGTGATCCCACGATAGTTGGAGCAGATTTGACGGCTGCCCTTGCGTTTCCAGAGCTGCAATATGATGCCAGCACGCCAGTCATTCGGGATGCTTTCCGTCGTCCATACAGCTGAGAAGATTATCTGGAGCAATAGAATCATCGCTGCACCTCCGTACTTGAGGAATTCTGCAGAAATACCACAGACACCGGGGGCTCGATTATTATTCAACCGTTTTACAGCGTTTCGGATCTCCAAGGTGGTAAACGGTTGTGATACGAGGTAGGAAGTAGCCTCGGGTGTGGTCATTGCTGCTTGAATCAGATCAGGGTCGGGATGAGCAACTGCCTCGGCATTCAGAAGCGTTGAGAAGTGACTGTACCAGGCAGAGAGTTGGCCTGCATCGTCATCCGGCATGCTTCCGTCAGCAGAAAAAACACGGCTCACGGTGGAATTCCTCCCTCCCGTCAGCTCGCGGAGGTATATTTATAAGTAGTAGGTTAAATATGTCAGTAAGTTATATATCTCTGTATATAACTTATATAGTCAGTGAGTTATATATATTTATAAGTAGTAGGTTAAATATGTCAGTGGGTTCTATATTTCTGTATATAACTTATATATTCAGTGAGTTATATATATTTATAAGTAGTAGGTTAAATACGTCAGTAAGTTATATATTTCTTTATATAACTTATGTATTCAGTGAGTTATATGTATTCATAAATAGTTGGTTAAATATGTCAGTAAGTTAAATATTTCTGTATATAACTTATATATTCAGTGAGTTATATATATTTATAAGTAGTAGGTTAAATATGTCGTTGAGTTCTATATTTCTGTATATAACTTATATATTCAGTGAGTTATATATATTTATAAGTAGTTTGCGTGTTTCGGCACCTCCATAGGAGGCACGGACCAAGGGGGAACCTTGTCCCTGGGGGTCTATAATAGAATTTGGGACACCCTCACCCGGGGTCATAAATACAGGCGGAGAAGGAAGAAGGCCCCTATAAGGTACACTCAAAAGGGCCCACTGGTTTGTCCAAAAGTCCCATGAGTTGCAAACCTTCTCCCAGTAATGGGTTAAATTGCATGGTGATGCAGAACACCATCGCGGGAGGATCCTCTATAGGAGGACAACTGTGACAGGGTGTAAGATCCAGATCTATGGACAACGGCCTCTGGAAAGTGTTGCCTCGACCTTTTCGTGGTACCTGCAAGACTGGGGACCTTGCGGTCAACTCTATTCCCACTAGAGGAGTGGCGCCTCTCGAGGAAATTATAGCCTAGTAAATGACACAGCATTCGCATGGGATTCTGATTAATGGAAAATTCTTCTGGGCTTGGTCTGTTTTGACGGGCGTTTTCGGGCTGAAAAGCCTCTTCCTAGCTAATTTATATATAATGGGTTGCCTCCCCGTAGTAGCATACTATTTGTAGGAATGAATATATGATTGGTCAGAGGTAATAAGTTGGAGAACGCCTGTACAGAATATCGAATCTTGTTGATAAGAGAGCATCAAGTGCTGAAAACTATGCTGTGCCGAAGAAGCACCCAAAATTATAAACAATCTCTACTTTTAGAGGTCCCAGGGACTTCTTGCTGTCCGGTTCTAAGCCGACTTAATCACTTCGGTGTAGACTTGAGAAGATATGTGATCCCCGTCCTGCACTGGTATCCTGGATCATTGCTTTTCCTGAGGCGAAAATAATTTCATTGATTTAAAGAATATGAAAATTGGAACTTGGAATGTTACGACATTAAAAAATGACTATCGTATCGAAATTTTGACTTACGAATTCAGACGATTCGAATTGGATTTATTAGGAGTTTCAGAAACTCATAGCCTATCCCAGGGGTAGGAAGCATGAAATTAGGTGATATAGAATTTGTTTACTCAGGCAGGAAGGATGGGGTACATAGACAAGGAGTAGGGCTCATGATGAATAAGGAAGCTGCTAAGTCTTGTATAGGCTGGGAAGGTATTAATAATAGAATACTAATTGCTCATTTTATGAATAGAAAGTCCAGGGTATCAGTTATAGTAGTATACGCCCCTGTAGAACCGACTGACGGAGATACTAGGGACTCAGATGAATTTTCCTTAAAATTACAGGAGCAAATAGACAAGGTCCCAGGTAGAAATATGATGTTATTACTGGGATATTTTAATGCTAAGGTTGGTTGAAATAGGGATAGATGGTATCCCAGCCTAGGTAAATTTGGTGTAGGAAAAGAAAACAGTAATGGATACAGACTTTGCAATTTTGTAGGTATAACAATCTAGTTATAACCAATACGGTGTTTGGTCATAAAATGGCTCATAAGTTAACATGGCATTCACGTGATGGTAAGACAGCAAACCTTATTGATTATGTTATAGTAAACCGAAGACTGGCAGGATCAGTACTAGATACTAGGGTATATAGGAGTTCTGTTATTGATGTTGAAAGTAAAGATCACCATCTAGTAGTGTCAAGGGTTAATTTAAAACTGAAATATCGGAAGGGTAACTACCTCCCGGGAAGTTATGATGTTGGTAGAATCCAGGATGAGAATTTGAGAGAAACTTTCCAGGAACAGTTGAATACTAAATTTGAGAGTTTAAAATTTGATAATGTGGAAGATGGTTGGAATAATTTTAGAAAAATAATTTGTGAAGTTGCTGAAGGTGTATTAGGGAAGAAAGCTAGAACTGCAGCTAAGAATATTAGTGAAAAAGCTATATGTTTAATAGAAAGGAGAAAGGACTTGTACAAGAATTATCTGAGTGATAAATCGTATGAAAAAAAAGAAATGTAAAGAAAGCGGAGAGAGCATTAAAATATGAACTAAGGAGATGTGAAGTGGAGGCCATGGATAAGATTGCCGAGGATCTGGAAGATGCAGCTAGACGGCATAATAGTAAAATTTTGTACTGGCACGTTAACAAATTAAGAGGGAGTAGTCAATCCGGACTTGTCCCAGTTAAAGATAGGAAAGGGGTCGCAATTAGCGATAAGGAAAAAACTAAAGAGAGATGGGCCGAATATTTTGAGAACTTGCTTAACCGAGATAGAGTTGCAGGTAAAAATATAAAGGAAAATGAAAAAGTTTGTGATACTTTGGATGTGAAGGAAGATTTGTTTTGTGAGGAGGAATTAGCAACAGTACTAAAAGGATTAAAGAATAATAAGGCTCCAGGTGCTGATAGGTTGGTAAATGAGTTTCTTAAATATGGTGGCTCTGAGGTCAGAAATAAGTTATTGAAGATTATGAATATGATTTTTGAAAAAGGGGAAGTACCTAATGATTTTAGGAAAACCTTAATTAAGTCACTTTATAAGAAAGGTGATAAAAGTGAGTGTGGTAATTATCGAGGCATTAGTCTGGTCTCTGTAGGTAGTAAATTACTTAGTAATATGATACTTTTTAGACTGAGAGATACTGTAGACAAAGTTTTAAGAGAAAAACAGTGCGGCTTTTAGAAAAGGTAGAGGATGTGTCGACCAAATTTTCACTCTTAGGCTAATAATTGAGAAGTGCCTGAATTTTCAAACACCTTTGGTCCTCAGTTTTATAGATTATGAGTAAGCGTTCGATTCTGTTGATAGAAGAGCTTTAGTAAAGGTTTTATCCTTGTATGGTTTACCAGACAAATACATTAAAGTGATTAGTGCTATGTACGAGAATAACACTGCTGCGGTTAAGGTAGGAAATGAGGTTAGCAGCTGGTTTTGTATTAAATCAGGAGTTAAGCAGGGCTGTGTTCTATCCCCCTTTATATGGATTATTTTGATGGACTTCGTCTTAAGGAGCACAGGAAAGGCAATGGGAGACCACGGAAACAAATGGGGAGGAAAAAGTCTGCTGGACTTGGAATATGCTGATGATTTAAGCATCCTAGATGAAAGTTTTAGCAAAATGAATGAAGTTTTAGAGGTTTTGCGAGTTCAGGGTGCTAGAATAGGTTTGAAAATTAATGTTAGGAAGACTCAGTCACTAAGGCTAGGAATAAGTGAAGATGAAAAGGAGATGTTGGGTAATGAAAAGATTGATCAGGTGGGCAGCTTCACTTACCTTGGTAGTATTATTAGTAAAGATGGTGGGAGCAGTGAAGATGTTAAAAGTGGAATAGCCAAGTCTAAGGGTGTTTTTTCACAGTTAAAAAAGTATGGAAGAATCGGAAGATAAATCTGCAAACCAAGATTAGATTAGAAGCTACAGTGATGACAGTGGTCAAATATGGCTCTGAAGCATGGACGCTCCGAAAAGCGGATGAAGATTTGCTAGATGTTTCAAGAGAAATTGCTTAAGGATTTTTCTGGGTACCCGGCTGACTGACCGTATTTCAAACAATAGGCTATACGAAAAATGTGGTTCAATACCGCTCTCTAAGGCTATAATAAAAGAAAGGTTGAGGTGGTTAGGGCAAGTTGTGCGGATGAAGGATGACAGATTGCCGAAGGTTGTTCTTTTCGGCCAACCATCTAGGGCTAAACGGAAAGCAGGTCTTCCCCGTCTGGGGTGGGAGGACGTCATTAAGAAAGATTTAAAGGAAATGGGAACTTCGTGGGCGGGTGTAAAAAGGAGGCTTTGAATAGATTGGGGTGGAGGAGGATCGTGTGTAGCTGTGTTGGCCTCAGGCGGCTTGGTGCTGCGGTGAATTGTTAGTAGTAGTAGTAGTAGTAGTGGTATTATCTATTCATCTTCCACGTCGCCAAAATATGCTACACTCTTATACAACTGGTCTGTAAAAAGACTCTCTTTGTAGAAAATTGTTTTTGCGCATGATATAATAAAAATAGGTTATTATTTCGTACTGTGAACATATTAGGTCTTATATAACGTCTGAGTCTTGAATTCTCTTGCATATGCTATGTCAAAACTGCTAGGAATTGAACCTAGAAATTAAGCTTCCAGTGTAATAAATTTCAGCATATACTGGGTCAAACAAGATTGTAGTATTTCTTACAAAAAATTCAGTAGTTCCGTCTCTAAAATTTAGTAATTTTAATAAGTTAATTTTTCTTACAAAAAAAATTCTCCATAAATTTAAGTGTTCGAACCACGAATTAGTATTTTTTGTAAATGTATAAAATATTAACGTCATTTTCATTTTATGCTTTAGTTTAGTACACAACAGGTTTTTTATTTTCAAGTTAGTCATTTTTAACCAAAATTTCTGTTTATTTAATATTTCTAACAAGAAATTTTAATATGAAGCATTTGTATTAAGAGCTTTCAGCATTTATTGAGTAAAACCAGATTTAACCTTTTGATTAAAAATGAAATGTTTCATTAGTCAAAAATGCCATGCAATGTAGTCGACGCAATTTTGTCGAAAGCATGACACAAAATTGCGTGACATTACAAAGCATGACAATCCTGGGAATTACAGCTATTGACTTGCATACAACATAACATTTGAAAACAACTTAACATTTGTGCAATTTTGCATGCTTAACACAATTTAATTGTAACATTTTACTATAGACCTAGCTAGAATTTTACTATAATTATTTGAGTTCAAAAGGAATAGGCAAAAATGAACTAGGAAACAATATCAAGAACATACTCTCCAAAGAACTTTATCAGTCAACTCCAAAGATTAGTAAAATTACATTAAAAAACCCGATGTGACTTAGACTTCTCTTAGGCAGAATGTAAATGACCAGTCATATGGGTATCCTGCCATGGGTATTGGCTTTATATAAATAAAATAAAAAAGGCTAAATTGGCTATACAAGGTGCATTCTACCCACCAGGAAAAGAGGGTATAAATACACTGGGATTGAGAAACCTCTGGATATCTTAGACTATAAATTAGTTGGATTATAATAAACTGTATAGAAAATAAGATAATAAACTGTATATGAATCGACTCTCTAAATATTAAAGCTCGTTAAATAATATAATATCTACAATTACCATTGTAAATAAACTTCAAATAAATTTTTAAATAATATTATGAAATAATTATAAAGAAAATGATCCTAGAAAAACATAATTACAAATATTCCAATGTTTTTGACACACTCTAAAGCACAGCCTTTTTGGAAATATTAATTAAAAAGGGGCGTCTTCATTTATACAGTTTATGTAAGCTTGAATAAAAAGCCATTTATTTGGCGTTATTCAAACTTGAAGTACTAATATCCTCTGCTCTCATGTCCCAGTAATGCTTGCTTGTCTGTCTAATATTTGCTTTAGCTCCTGACTCATCCCCGTTGACATTGCTTCTTTTGCTACAATATTCAAAATCTTCCACTTCAATTGGTCCTTAGTTTTAAAGAGATGAAATTGGCGGATTAAATGTCAATTATTTCACTTGAGTGGCGTGTCTTAGGTTTCAAGATAATGAAACTTTTACTAAAGTTGTTCTTAGTGACAAGTTTTGAAGGAGGCTTTCTCTTTACGGGAACTAAGTGTCCCTTGAAATTATCCTTTTTGAATTCACCTTGAATATTCATAAGGTTTAAGTAGAAAAGGTATCAACGCTTTAATCCCTCGAGCCTCACTTTGAAATTATTTGAACTATATAAAACATATGAAAAAAAATATAAGAAATTATCTGAAAACTCTTGGCATTTAAGGAGGTGGTTGCGTATGTGTCTGGCAAGTTTTGCAAGTTGCGCTGAAAACGTAAGTATTAGTGTAAGTCTGTAAGAGGCAGCGGTCCATGTTCTACTTTTGGTATTTTCTGTGGTTTTCAAGTTTGAATTGAAGAATAGTTTTTATTTCTTCTTATGCTAGGTTTCATTCATTCATTTATAGCAATTTCATCTTAATTTCTATTCATTTAAGGCTGCAGTATGTGTTGTTAGCATGCAGTTTAAATATGATAAACTTTTTACACTTTCCCTGGTTTTGACGTAAAGATAGATGTTGTACTTGGCCTGCAACTGCTCTTTTATTTCTTCCAGTATTAATCCAGCCATAAATTAAGAAATAAACCACAGACATAAAGCAAATGATCTAATGTAGTCTTCTTAATCTCATTTGGCTTACTGGACATACTTTTGATCACTGAAATCAGTTTCTTAAATGAATTCATTCGACAAAAATTCCAATGAAGTTTACCTCTAAAGTTAAAACTGGTAAAGAGCTTAGGTAAACAAGATATTCCACCCACATCCTGACGCTTCTATTGTTTCACGGAAAATCATGATTCATCTAAAAAGTTTTTCTGCTATTTTTGCTAAAATTATAGCTAATAAGGTACAAACAATGGTATTTCTGTAAATGACTAAAGCTGCTCATCGATATTGTTAAAGGATTTCTGTAATACAAGAAATTGTTGTAGGAGAAATTTCCAGTGCTCTTGTCAACTGCTATTGCAGCGATTCACAATGCCTAGTTCTTACGCTATAAACATTGACGAGGAGCCATGACTTCAAAACCAGGCCAACACAGCATAGGCCAACAGGCAACATAGTAGGCTATGCTGAGTTTTTCAAGCAAATTTTCTCCAACCACTGATATGTTTTCGCGCATTGGTAGCTAGCAATTTTTTTGCTGGCTA
>NC_142797.1:1573928-1578920 GCF_049724085.1 Artemia sp. Qi Xiang Cuo | reverse complement strand
TTGCTTAAACAAATTAAAAACATTTGAAAAAGTACATATTGACATATTTAAAAAAAAAGCTTAATCCATTTGATATGACGTGGAGCATGAGTTTAGGTCTTTGGATATCTGATGCATTTTTCCATGTCAGGTATCTTTTCTGGCACCCATTGAGCAAAATATCTAACTTCATCTTCCGGATCATGTACTGAATGTAGGTATTTCTCACATTTGAAGTCTTCTAAATTGAATAATGCTATGTCGATATCACATTTTTCTAGTAAGAGTTTATCAGTTGGCACGTTTCCCTTAACATATACAGCTTGCACACCGAAAAAACTGCATATTTCCTGAATTTCCTCTTGTATATGTTTTATTTCATAGCCATTTTCATTACGTGGTCTTATGGTTTTAACGTAAAGCCGTTTCGGTTTATAATATTTTGGGTTGGACTCCATCTCTTTTACTCGTACTTATACATATTGTAACTGACGTTCCATTTGTAGCTGTGAATTTCAAGTCGTTGTTCGTCTAGGAGTAAGAAAGTTTTTTCGAATATAATGCCAGTTGAGGAATATTTCAGACAAATATTTACTGTTTCAATACCACCAAATATTATTATATCTGAAAAAAGGGCTTAAATTAAATAAATATGTAATGTTTCTGAAACTCTAACAAATACAGCTCACTTTCTTAGAATAAATCATTTTCACTGAAGGAGGTTTGGTAACATTAAATCTACACTTAAAAACGACTGCTTTGCACAACGAAAAATAAATTATAAATAAATACCGCAGAAAAAAATGTAATGTTGAGTTGTTGACCAAAAAACTGCCCACTGTCCCTTAAAGACACTTCCTCCTCCCCTCCTCCTCCTCTTCTCTCATTTTTCCTTAAATTGAGCATGTTATTGTTTTATTTTATTTTATTCTTTTATAAACCTTTTCTTCATAAATGTCCTTAAAAAGAAGAGAAAAAAGTTAGTATTGAAATAATTTTCCCCTTTTTCACAGAATAAAAATTAGTACCCCCTAACCTATTCTAGCCATAATTTTGTCTAGAAAGTATTTATCACAATGAAGTCCCCTCCCCTAAGCCAAAAAAGCAAAGCAAAAGGTAAACTTTGCGACAGTCAGAAATGCTCCTATTTTTACCATGTTGAGAAAAAATTAAATACACAACTTGTGAAAAAATAAAACTTGAAAATCACTAGTTTGTAGCCTTAGGATAGAAATCAATGTTTCTTTTTTTACCATTTAGAATTTTTTTTAAATGTTCCAGTCTATAGGCTTTAAAATAGAAAAAGATTCTTAACCCAGCAGCTTATAGGCCTAAATTTACGATCTTAGATGTAAATGTTATTCAATTTACACTTAATATAGTCTTCATGCAACTGCTAAAGACTTTTCTTTCTAGCATTGTATATCAAAGCTAAAAAACCATAGTTTACACGCTCTCTCCTGGGAATATAAAAGAAACTTTATCGAAAGAAAGCTAGAAAAAAGGAATAAAGACTCTTGTTTTCTGGCGAGACATTTCAAGATGTATCTAAAAATATGCACTCTAAAGGGCTGTTAGCATCCCCCCTCCTCCTTTCACATAATCCCCCCTTCCCCCGTTTTACATAATGTCCTAAAAAATATTTGTTTGCATTAATTTGGGGAATAACTTGTTTCACTCCTCCATACAGGTTGCGTAGGCCTAGATTAAATATTGCAATCTCTGTTTGCTTGAAAGTGTTTTAATTTGAAGGGAAAAAACAATTCTTTTTGATCTGTGAAACCCTTTGGTAGAATCGTTAACGTAATGGATTGAGAAAAGAAGATGTGTTTTAAAAGGGTGACAGCTACTTAAATTATTGCGGAAAATATGTTTATGCCAAGTTAGCGGGCGGCTTAATACCTAAGAGTTAACGGAAGTTGCCTGTCAAAGGGAGAGTTCAAAAACAGAGCTATTTTCAATGGAAGAACTAAGGTCATAATCAGGGGGGGAGGGGGATGGGGAAGGGAGGTTGGGGTTTACATGGTAAAAAAGAACATATTTTAAGCTTTCTAGCGAGTATAAACAATATATAGTGGAGTTTGTATTGTGTGTGTGTGGGGGGGGGGGGGGTATACCTTTAATTTACTGGAGGGACTACTATGTAAAATCGACCTTGACCCCATTAGACATTAATAAACTATGAAAATACATCAAAGTGAGAAAAATCCTGTTTTTCATTCTCTGTGACAAAAACCATAAAAACATGCATAAATTATATAGGCCCAGGGGATTATGCAGTAAATTTCTCTGCAATCCTCTCCCCTCGAGGGATTCTATGACCATATATGGTGTGGGGTCACGAGCTCATTAGGTTAGGTTAGGTTACGCAATCAATTTCTCGGAAATCCTCTCCCCACCGATTACGCAATCAATTTTTCGGAAATTCACTTCCCCCTCGAGGGATTCTATGCCCATATATGGTGCCCTGTTTGGAGTTAGATTCAATTGTAGATGGCAGCAGTGGTGTGATCGTGGGAGATATTATGGGGGTTTTACTTATAAGTAAGGAGCGACCCGGCTCAAAAGTAATCGAAACTCTAAAAATGGAATTTTTGTACTAATAGACATATTAAAAGAATTAGTTTATTATACTAATTCCAAATAGATAAGTTTCATTAAGTTTAGTCCTACCCATCAAAGGCTACTAGCCTGAGAAAATTTTTCTGATTTTCGGAAAAAGGGGAAAACACCCCCTAAAAGTTTAAGAATTTTAATGAAATCATACCGTGAGATTCAGCGTATCAGATAACCCTACTGTAGAGGTTTCAAGCTCCTATCTGCAAAAATGTGGAATTGTGTGGATGCGTGTTTGCTTTTTTTGTTTTTTTCAGGGGTGATCGTATCGACCCACTGGCCTTAGAATATCGGAAGAGGGATCATTTGAAAGGAAATTCAAAGAGTA
Source organism: Artemia sp. Qi Xiang Cuo (assembly GCF_049724085.1). Lineage (NCBI taxonomy): Eukaryota > Metazoa > Arthropoda > Branchiopoda > Anostraca > Artemiidae > Artemia > Artemia sp. Qi Xiang Cuo. The sequence continues at coordinate 1,575,997 of NC_142797.1, read as the reverse complement.
GAGTAGTAAGTTATACTTCTACGGGACGTATAGGAATCCCCATGCTATTTGCTTAATGCTCTACACCTTTTCAAAGAGAGTGAGTATCCTCTCACATGGCCTTCCATTTCTACGGGACGTATAGGAATCCCCATGCTATTTGCTTAATGCTCTACACCTTTTAAAAGAGAGTGAGTATCCTCTCACACCTATACTTCCTTGGCACCTATCCAGAGCATGTACTTATGGATTTGCTTGGTTTATGTTCCTTCCTGTGCTATTTGCGGAGATTACGTTCCTTGGTACCTTTCCAAACAAAGTGATAAAACAAACATGTCTTTAGCAACTTCGTTCATCATGATAGTGTATAAGGTTTGAAACCTACGTCTGAGGCAATGCAGTTTGACGTGCACATTACAAAAAGCTAGCAAATCTTTACCTATAAAGTGGTCAAACACGTTTTGAAACTATAGTCGAAATTGTATAACACAACCAGACTGGTTTTAGAGGCAACACCCATTTTTTAGGGCCAATCAGAGAGAGCAGAGGCTACTCCATATACAATAACTTGATTACTAATTGGAATCAAACAAATGTAGTGATTTTCATTCGCCCTTGAGATTTTGTAGGTAACGCGCAAGCGTTACGATTAAACTTTCATAAAGAACTAACACAACATGGATAAAACAACTGATATTACTAACAAAGAAGCTTTGTTCACAGTCATTTATAATATGAGTTCAGGTTAGTAAATTTTCTTAATTTATTTCCAATTAAAATCATTTTACATAGTCGCCCCTCCAGTAAATTCAAATTCAGGGCATACCCCTCCCCCCACAATACAAACTCTACAATATGATGTTTATAGTCGATAGAAAACGTAAAATACGCTCTTTTTTCCATTACGTAAACCCCATCTTCCCTCCCCCCCTCTGTGTACGAGTTTAATTCATTCATTAGAAATAGTTCTTTCGTTCAAAAATGCCTTTTCCCATCGTGCATTTAAAATGTGCTTTCTTTCCGGTCTAGATAAAACCATGTGTCTTTAATCCTGTTACAAGAGGGACGATTTCAAAAAACAAATTTCACACGCGTGTTATCGGATATGATTAGTGTCACATGCTTTTGCGTAATTCTAGACGGGGAAGGGGCAATGTGTCAATTCTAACACCTTCATTGTAAGGTGAAAACAAACTGTTTCTTTGCATGAAAAGTAAGGGGGGGGGGGGAAGGAGGTTTAAGAAAAAGGGGGAGAGGCAATGTATCAATTCTAATACCTTCGTTGTAAGGTGAAAACAAACTGTTTATTCGCCTGAAAAGGAAGGGGGAGGGGGTTTGAGAAAAAGATAAATAGGTTTATTATGTGTAAATTTATTAGCATGTTTACCTACGATCACAAATTTTAGGCGTATAGGCTGTGTGTTAACAATCTTTTTTATATTATTTAAAGCATATATGCTGGAACATTAAAAAAAAATTTCTAAATGGTAAAAATAGAAACATTGATTTCTATCCTATGACTACATACTACTGTTTGTCAAGATTTATTTTTTCAAAAGTCGTGCAATAAAACGTTTGATTTCTAAGCCTAGTATATTTCTTGCAAATTTTTGCTTTTTGCTTTGCTGAAAAGAGGGGAGAGGCTTTTTTGCGATAAATGCTTTCTAGGCAAAATTCTTGTTATGGGGCGGGTGTACTAATTTTTCTTCTGTAAAACAGGGATCATTATTTCATACTAAATTTTTTTTTCTTTTTAAGGCCAATTATGAAGAATGTGCGCCTCCTCCTGAAAAGAGAGCAAGAGGGAACGATGCCGCACCGATGCAATCTGGCAGAAAATTGAAAAGAGAGTGGATGGCGTCTCATAATGCCTCAGCACCGTCTACTCAAGATCCTGAGGTTGCCCCCTTCATGCTTTGCCTGGACAATCCGGCAAAAAAGAGCAGTCAGAATTCGGAACTGTAAGCATTTTTTACCTCTACCTTCTACCTGCTTATAGAAATATCTACCTATTTCTTTCCAACTTTTTTTCTAGCCTCTTCTTCTCACAATTTTTCAACAAGTTTTGAGGGAGGTGTAAAAAATGATAC
>NC_142797.1:1513928-1568928 GCF_049724085.1 Artemia sp. Qi Xiang Cuo | reverse complement strand
GATCCCAAACAATTTGCTCGAATTATTGCCCAGCCAAATTACACTTCCTGCACAATCATTGGCCCGGAAATGGTACTATTGAATTTAAAAAAAAGAAGCATTGTCCTAAATAAAAATATTGCTGCAGGCAGTGCGATCTTGGAGATCTCTAAAAAGCTCATGTTGGAATTCTACTACAATGTGGCTAGGGTACAGTGGCCGGAGAAGGGGCAAGTTCAGGTCTGCTACGGGGACACAGATTCTCTACTGCTAAAAGTAAAAACTCCGAACCTACTTGAATATTTGGCGCACGGTGAAATCATCAGCTCTCGGATGGACTACACCAATTGGAGTGGGCTTTACGCGGAGCTAGTGAAACGTCGGGTGCCAAATCAGCTCTTATTTTTTAAATCAGAAACGGGAAGCGACATGATTTCCCGTGGTATGTTTTTAAGTCCGAAGGTGTACTTTATACAGACACACGACGAGAAAATCAAAAAACCTTGCAAATGAGTATCCACGCGCTATGTGGATACAAATTCAGACATGGAAATCTATAGAAATTATATTGTTGAAAATTCAAAATTCCACAAGCAAAATTATTGGTAATTCGTTCACTGAACTACAGGAACTTCACTGTAAATATAGAAAAAATTGCCATGAGTACGATTTCTGACAAGGTCCATGTTTGTCAAGACGGTGTGACTACCCTCCCACTGGGGCACTATTTAACTTCCGACCGAGCCGAATATGTTAGCCATAGGAAAAGTCTCGGTTTGAGTAAAGTCCAATAAATTTCCCAAAACCTTGGGGGGGGGCCTCGCAGCCAGGAGGAGGGGCCGCCCGGCCGGCCGCCAGCGGGGGGTGCCACCACTACCAAAGTTATCTTTTTTACTTAGAGCAGATTTTTTTTTGTAAATATACATGTTGCATTCAAATTAAAAACGATTTAAAAAAGTGATATTATTCTAAGTGTATTTTTTTTCATTAAATTTTGTGTTTTTTTTTTTTAAATAAAGTATATTTATTAAAGTACTTTTTCTAGTGCATTTTTTAAATAATTTTTTTTTATTATAAATAAATTAAAAAAAAATTCTAAGTGTATTTTTCTGTAATGTATTATTTGTAAAGTGCTGTTTTTCTTATAAAACAACAAATATGATTCTTTATTGTTCTTCTTCTTCTTCTCATTATTCTGGAACGGACTAGTAGGGAAATTATTTAGTCATTAGACAACTATAGTCTACGGTTAGTTGTAGGTGATCTGTTGAAGGGAACATGTATCAATTTAAAACACCATTCAGATCGTTTCTGTGCGGGCCATCAATGTCAGGCAAAACAACACTCTTAACTAAAATAATTAAAAATGACGATAAAATGTTAGTGGAAGAGCCGAAAAAAATCTACTATTGTTACAGTATTTGGCAGGATTAATACAATAAATTAGAAACAATTGGCATATCGGGATTGGTGCAGATACAATTCATACAAGGACTTGATATTTTCAACATTATTGAAGCAAACTCTTGGCTGATTATCGACGATCTGGCTGAATCTATTGAACAATGGTCCCGGGAAATGCTTCAATTGTTCACCGTTCGCTCTCATCCTGAAAAGATCTCCGTTATTCTGGTTCTACGCAATCTCTTTCATCAGAACAAATATCTTCAAACATTAGCATTGAATTGCACCAACTATATAATCTACAGAGTTATTCGTGATTCTAGCTCGCTAATAACTCTCAATAAACAAATATACCCTAGGGCACCTAAATTTCTTGTCTCAGCGTACAATCAGGCAACTAATAAGTCCTACGGCTATATCCTATTAGATCTTAATCAAAATACACCGGAAGATTTGCATATAGTCACAGATATTTTTGACAATGAAATTACAGTATATCTTCCTGTTAACAGTAAAAAGACCTATTAATTCCTATCATGACACTGAAGAACCTACATGAAAATAAACATTTATTTCATTTCTACGCACTTCAGAACCCCCACTTAGGAAAGCCATACTCAAACATGATATTGACAATGATTTCATTAATCTAATATCCGAACTTTGTTTAAATTTGACCGAGGGCAATGTTCAACTGCCAGAAGTAGTTAAGCAACAGGCAAAGCAACATCGTTCCATTGTACGTACATTGGCCTCTAAAAACAAAGGAAGGAATTTTTAAAGGAAACGTCTTCTTCAGGCGGGCCGTAGCTTTTTCACACTTTAACTACTGATAATTACAGGACTTGTAAACAGTTTTCTCTAGAGAATGGCAAAACCCTATAAACTGACTCCAAATGAACTCGCTCTCTCACCCGTGGAAAGCTTTAAAAACAATTTGATTAAAGTCCTTGACAACACAAGTTTTAAGGTTGATAAAAACTACTTTTACTTTAAAATACACCTTACTGAAGTGGTAAGCATAAAACCTGTCGTATAAGGGTAGGGAGTATTGGTAACAAAAAAGAATCGTCTCCTCAAGCGTTTTCTGCTGGAACAAATTAGAAGAAGTTGTAATTGGTTTCATTTTTGTCGAAATTCGTAAATCTACGGCCCAACACATATCTTGAACAAATTAAACGACTCCTAACATATGTCATGGAAAGTATTCAAGATCATATTCAAGTTGATAGCAGTGGGAAAGGGATTATAATTCAGGGCAAGAACTATTATCTACTTGATTTAATCAATTATATGGTTAAAAATCGTCGAAGACTATTGTCATTTGAATTTCATCTATACAACTTTTTAAATACGTTAAACTTCTTCAGAAGCCTTAGTAGTAATAAGCAAATTCTAGAAAAAATACAAGAACATGCACCAACACAATTAAAATATGAACATGAAGAAGAAGAAGATTTTAAATCAATTTTGGAAAATACTAGCACAGTGGAAACTTGACAATAGTGAGGAGCAGCACACCACTGATATCTAGACAAAAGCGAAGACGTATCAAGTCAACGTCACCATCACCACCACCACCAATCACCAGTATACAAAAGGGTAGCGGACGTTAAACTACACGTTCACATTCGAAATGGTTGAAGTTCTGAAATGTGCTTATGAAAATATTGGGGGAGTGGGAAGTTTAAGTTCCCCCACCACTCTTTCCAAAGTCACTGATGTTCACGCTAAAAGTGTACAAGACTATCTACAAAATGAAACAAGTTACACTCTGCATAGAAATCATAGACTTCGTGCTAATCATTATCGAAAAACTAAATTCTTTTTCTAATTGCATGTAATGCAATAAGATCTTCTAACTCTAGATGAGATTCAAAGACGTCACAATACACCTTGCAAGTACATTCTACTTGCAATCAGTATTTTAGTCGCTATGCATATGCCATTCCATTGCGGTCAAAGAGAGGTTTTGAAGTTGCTCAGGCCGTTGAAAGTATTCTCGAACAGGATTCGTATAAAAAAATTCATACGGATCGTGGTAGTGAATTTGTTAATCCCCATGTTGCAAAAGTACTAGTGAAATTTAATACACTGCTCTATCATCGTCATAGTCCTATAATGGCTGCATTGGCCAAACGATTAATAAGAACTATTCGACTTTTAATTTCAAGATATTGTACATTGAAAAATACAACTGCTTTTATTCATGATTTAGTTAAAATCATGTTATTTATAATCAACGACCTCATCGATCATTGTCCAATTCTACCCCAACGGAAGTTCATCACTCTGATCATGATACAATTGATACCTTTCTTAAACAATATTCCAATGAAACGATTGTCAAGAAGAAAAAATTTAATGTTGGTGATACTGTTCGAATTAATAGAACAACTAATGTTTTTGAAAAGGGTAATTACTTGTGGTCCACAGAAATTTTTAAAGTGGCAAAAATCCTAGACACTAAACCCATAACTTATCGTTTGCGCGATACCAAAGATGAAGAAATTCTCGGCGGCTTTTATGACTATGAACTACAAAAAGTTAAAAATAATAGTGAAATATATCAAATTGAAAAGATATTAAAGACTCGTACTCACAGGGGTAGGAAACAGTTACTTGATTGGTGGTTAGGATATAACTGATTTTGATTCTTGGAACAGTGTTGAAGATATAGACAATGCCCAATGATTTTTATGCAATTTTTATGTCCAACGTTTCCTATCCTCTCTACAATTATTTGAATAAAACGGGTGATTTTTCGACGAAACACTCCCCGCCATCAAATTCGATGATGGAAAGTATGAAGTGACTCTTGTTGACTGTATTTCCAAAAATACCTTAGACATCCTGAGAAAGGATCGTGTGTATGATATAAAGTTATACCATTCGATTGGTCACTCTATGTCAAGTATGAATGGGTTGAAGCACTTAAATCTAGCGAATATTCATACGTTAAATTGAAATATATTGAATATGATGATATGACAGATTTGTGTCGTACAATCAATAAAAAAATCTTATACCGTAGGAATGGTACATTCCATATTAATTATTCAATAGAACACGAGAGGATTTACATTACCTCCCCTGTTGACACTGAAATAATTATTCTCAATGATAATATTAGAGACGTTCTTGGCTTTAAACAGAATATGATCAATGGGAAAAACGCTGGCACTGTATACAGGATGGATCAAGTTTTTTTTGCTGATTATCCACCTGGTTTCACCTCGGACTCTTGCATATTTCTCTGTGCATCTTTTGTGGAAACATCGAAAGTTAGCAATTCAAATGTACCCCTCCTACGAGTTCTTGAACAAAAACAACCCATGAACTTGTTCATCACTATAATATAAAGCATCTTCAGTATGTTCCTGTAAACACTTCGTATTTGGACTCTGTCAGTTAATACTAAGAAGTGAATTGGGTGATCCTCTAGCAATAACAAAAGGTTTAGCAGTGATTACATGTAATTTTTGACCCATTGTCGGCGACACCACCTACTCAAATAAACAATAGAAGAATTCCATTTGTCTGTCCCGATATCGATTGCTATGTTGGTGCTCTGAGTCCACGTCAAATAGGCAATGGATTGGACTACTACAAGGGGCGTACTACATTGTCTGGCTATGGTCTTGGTAGCTGGTTTGCTAGGCTATTTCGTTCTGCACTACCCCTTGCCAGAAAATATCTTGTACCTGGTGCATCAAATTTTGCTGCCTCAACACTACAGGACTGGGGGTCGGGTAAGAATTTCAACGAGAGTGTTAATGAAAATATTAGATCTTCAGCAAGAGCCGTTGGTGAGCAATTAAAATCTCAACAAAATGGGAAGGGATTGAAAAGGATGCCTGCACGTCATTCACTCATCAGTCTCTACCCAGGCAGGAAGCGAAGGACATCAACAAGGACTTTGAGAAATAAAACAAGGAAGACCAATAAGAAGAAAAAGAAATATATTGTTAGATCAAAGAAGGATTTCTTCTCTTAAGATGACTTATCTCCCCCACGAGGAATCGCATCCATCAATCAGTTCCTCATTGAATCTATTCAATGCTGAAAATGTTGATGTCAGTGTCAAGTATGGCTACTATGAACAATTTCATCCCCAGCAACCCCTCTCGGAGAATATACACTTTCAAATATTTTCCAATGAAGAGTATTTCATTGATTTGTCATCAACATTTATTGATTTAAATGTTTCGGTGAAGAAAAAGTCAGATAAAACAACCCCAACTGCTGCCAATGGTCTCTCCTACGAAAACTGTATTCTACACAACCTGTTCAAACAAATTAATGTATTTACTAATGGAACATTGGTGAGCACTAGCAATAAAATATCCAACTATGCAAGCTACATACAATTTATGATGATGATACCAAAAGCTTATAAGGAGTTGAGAGGACAATCATTGGGCTATGAATATCGATTAGGTGTTGATTTTGACGGTGAGTTGACTACTGCAGTGACCCAGGAGTATCATCTAGTTGGAAAATTAAATCATGAGATATTCAATATATCCAAATGGTTACCCCCCAATGTCAAGATTGACATAAAGTTACAACTTGCCCCATCATATTTGATTTTGAGAAAAATACTTTCTGCAGCACCCGATGCAAATGTCATTATCACATCGGCAACTCTTCATGTCCGAAAACAACTGGTTATGAGCTCTGTTGCATTGGCAGTGGAAAAGCTAAAAGCCAATGGCAACAATATTAAACTTCTTGTCCCCCATACAATCACCAATCAACGTCACATTGCCATCGGCTCTCGTAGCTCTACCGATTCATCATTTATCAATGAAGAAATCTCATCAAAATTTGCTTTGGCATTTGTTAGGAGTGGTAGTGCCGTTGGATCCTGGACTGAATCCCCCCATGATTTCAATTTGTTCGGTCTATCTAGCCTTGTGTGCAAAGTGAATGGTATTCCACTGTACACTCTATCATTTGACAAAAATCCTATAGAACTCTTTATGAGTTGACCATGCAATCCCTAGATCATGACTCCCAACTATTTGAAAATGGAATAACCGATTTAATGTTTTCAAAAAACCATGGCGTGATTGTTTTGGATTTGTCGAGGACTCAGGATATGAGCATAGTACGAACAGGGAATGTACGTTTAGAGTGTACATTTGCCGATGCTTTGACTGAGAGTATCACGCTAATATTATTGAGTCAATTTAAAACCTATTGGGAAATCACCCCTGACGGCAGTGTTCTAATAGACCTAGCACCATGAACACAAACCAAATAATCAACGTATTTAGTATGGATCCATACATGTCCCAGTACAAGTCCTATTGAGTACCCTCTGACTTCATTGGAAAAAATTACAAGTGTTAGCAATAGCCTAATCATTGTTTATAGCAGTCCATCAACTTTGAGAACCGGTCATTGGCTATGCATCTTTCAAACAGCGAATAACATTAAAGTCTATTATCATCTTGAGCTATCGTATAAATTCTATGCGCCATGCATCACCAACTTTATTGAAAGTAGGGGGAAAAGCATTATTAAAAATCAACAAAGAGTAAAGAATTTAATGACTAAGACATGTGGGTTTCATGTACTCCTCTTTTTCATGTTCAGATGTCGTGGCTATACCTACAAACAGTTTCTCAACTTTTACATTGACTCCCCTCGATTGAACAGCTTCCTAGTGGAGACTATAATTACAAGCGTGTTTAATATTAATTTTAGTGCCCTACGAATAAAATGTTCTAAAAATGTATGTGAAATTATTTATTTATAAAAATAATGTATATAGATGATAAAAAATGACTTTTCTACTCTTTAGATTTCATCTTCTATTACGTATAGGCACTTGTTAAGAACAACTAATGCAAGTAGATTATCTGAATTCACAGTATACTGATCCTGATTTGCTGTAATGTCAGGCTCGCATTTTCTACAGTAGAGTGTAACTTCACTCTTGTTATATCTCTTTGTGTAGTCAATGATACTATTCTCATTTATTCTGTAGAATTCACATGTTTCAATTTTTTTATTTGAAGCAATGTCGAAAACACTGTCCTGAATTATTGAATCACATTCTGTCACGGCCAAATAAAAATCACCGGGATTGTATTCATAGCAGTCATTGTTTTCACAACGATGACATGGAAGCCAAATTCTTTTGTTGTTCCGACAGTTGAATCATTGACCCGGTTCCTCCTCCCAGAACAATCTAAAGCCACGACGTTACCAATCTCTTAGCAATAAATTAAAATTACGCTTAGGATTCTTTCCAATCATACCAGGATATGTATTCTCCCATTGATTGTATTTATCATAGTGGCAATTGGAGCATAGGTGTCCTCTAGGATGAGAGTCACACACCTCTTCAAGACAGGAATTACAACCTTTAATTTGTACAGCATATCCTCTATGCAATTTACACGGGTTGCATAATCTGCACTTTTCATCATATTCATCGATCATTGTGCAATTCTCAAATGTTGACCAGCTGCCAAGTGTGTACTTGCATGGTGGAAATATAATGAAAATTTTTTCTTGTTCTGACACTCTCACTGCCACGATGAACATGACCTACTAACAAAAACATATTGACTAGGGTAGAGAGAGAGGAGTATCTCTCCCTTTAACATCGTTTCTCTCATGAGAAAAAAGTCCTGAATTTCGAAGCTAGTGTTTTTTTGCATGCACTATATAATCTCAAATGTAGTTTCAAAACGTGTTTGACCACTTTGCTTGGAAAGGTACCAAGGAAGTATAGTTGTGAGAGGATACTCACTCTCTTTGAAAAGGTTTAGAGTATTAAGCAAATAGCATGGGGATTCCTATACGTCCCGTAGAAATGGAAGGCCATGTGAGAGGCTACTCACTTTCTTTGAAAAGGTGTAGAGTTTTAAGCAAATAGCATGGGGATTCCTATACGTCCCTTAGAAGTATAACTTACTACTCTGCTTAAAAGTTCTACTGCTCTTTTTAAGTAAACAAAAAGAATGGAGGGCAAGTATGCCCCTCCCCCGCCCATTTTACTCAAAATCGTCCCATCAAAATCTTGAGACAGCCATTTTATTCAGCATAGCTGAAAGGCCGATTAACTATGCCTTTGGGGATAACATGATCCCCCACAGCCCCTGGGGAAAGGTCTATAAGTTATAAAGTTTGCCCATTGTTTACGTATAGTATATATTATTGGGAAGTATGCACACACTTTTTGTTGGGGGGGGATGACGAATTTTTTGCTGGGGGGATTTCAACGGGGAGAGATTTCTTGGAGGTGAACTTTTCAGGGGAACTTTTACACTGGGGGAATTTGCCAGAATTCCCATACGAAATACTTTCTAAGTCTTGCTTTCTCTTTGCCGAATCAGTTTTATGTGTGGAGGTGTGAAGGGTAATTCTCCGGGGTAAATTTTCACCAGGATTGAATTGTCTAAGCTCTCGTGGATATATCCGTGGGGAGGAGGAATTTTTCCGGGGTGTTGGAGCCAGATTTCCTGGCATTATCTGAACAACGATCGGAGATTAAATAAAAAAACAAGCTTTTTCAACTGGAAGTAAGAAGCAACATTAAAACTTAAAACAAACAGAAGTAGAAAGGGGGGGGGGTGCTACTCGTGACAGTACACCAAATATGGGCATAGAGTCCCTAGGGAGAACACGTGGTAATGTCAGTCGTGACGGGGCACCAAATATGGGCATGGAATCCCCAGGGAGAACACCTATGGAATGTTGTTGTTGTTGTTGTTTGACCAAGTGCACGCTAGGGTCGAATGTTAAGATCCAGGAATAGGGGACGGGGTCAATAACACCTCTTCCAAGGTCGATTTATTTGTTGTTGTTGTTTGGCCAAGTGCACACTCGGGGCGAATGTTAAGATCCAGGAATAGGAAACAGGATCACGTTTTTCCTTCTTAACCAATCAGAGACTCGGTTACATATTAGCGGAAGTTTCTTGGATGTCAACAAGAGTTCGCATCAACAATTGCTGAATTATTGAGTCTAACGGGGACAGGGCCAATAACACCTCTTCCAAGGTCGATTAATTTGTTGGTGTTGTTGTTTGGCCAAGTGCACGCTCGGGGCGAATGTTAAGATCCAGGAATAGGAAACAGGATCACGTGTTTCCTTCTAGACCAATCAGAGACTCGCTTACATCTCCTTCTCGACCAATTAGAGGCTCGCTTACATATGGTTTTCCCCATTACATAACAATTCGCCCCTTGAGATTTCGTATATAACGGACAGGCGTTGTGATTAAATTATCAGAAAGTTATAAGACACAATGGATAAAACATTGAATATTATCGACCTTGAAGCTTCGTCTGCAATGATTAACAATGTGAGTAAATTTTCATAGTTTATTTTCAAATAAAATTATTTTCCTTGGTCACCTCCACTATATCTAAGTAAACCCCTCCCCCCACAATACAAACTCCACTATGCTATCTTTATACTCGCTAGAAAACATAAAATATGTTCTTTTTACTACATAAACCCCCTCAAAACCCCCCACACTGTTTTTACAACGATAATTCTCGCAATTGAAATATTTCTCTTTTCGATAAATTCTTGCTTTTCTGTATTGTGATCTTTTCTTACCACTGACTTCTGTCAATTCTTAGACATTTTGTCGCTCTGTTTTGACATAAAGCTCCGCGCAAGCTTATAAATAGTTTGTCACCCCTTTTCCTGTTTTGTTTACATTAGCGGTTAGGTTAGGCAATCTAGGTTTTCAATGCTTTTTACATAATTCTGTGTTTGTCTGAAAATAGCGGAGAACTAATTGTCTGCAAAATTAGCGATAGATATTTAGGAGTATATTTAAGTAAATCCCCTCCCCCACAATACAAACTCCACTATGCTATCTTTATACTCGCTAGAAAACATAAAATATGTTCTTTTTACTACATAAACCCCCTCAAAACCCCCCACAGTGTTGTTACAACGATAATTCTTGCAAATGAAATATTTCTCTTTTCGATAAATTCTTGCTTTTCTGTATTGTGATCTAAAAGCGACCACTGACTTCTGTCAATTCTTAGACATTTTGCTGCTCTGTTTTGACATAAAGCTCCGCGCAAGCTTATAAATAGTTTTGTCACCCCTTTTCCTGTTTTGTTTACATTAGCGGTTAGGTTACGCAATCTAGGTTTTCAATGCTTTTTACGTAATTCTGTGTTTGTCTGTAAATAGCGGAGAACTAATTGTCTGCAAAATTAGCGATAGATATTTAGGACATTGGAATTCTATATTCTATGTAAGAGCGAAACAATTTATTCTCCAAAAATAATTGCTAACTATTTTTATGACATTGCTGAAAAGGGGGGGGAGGGGGATTGTTTTTATCCATCAAATTAAAACGGTTTTTCAGAAAATTGCAATAATTAAGCGCAAGCCTACGCAATCTGTATTTGGAGGAGTGAAACGAGTTATTTTCAAATTAAGGTCTAACAATATATTTAGGACATTGCTGAAAGGGGGGAGGGGCTATGCCTCAATTCTATCTTCATCATTGTAAAGTGAAAAAACAAAACTGTTTTCTTCGCGTTAGGGCAATAAGAGGGCCGAGGGTTTCTATGAAAAAAAGATAGCTTTATTATGTGTACTGCATAGATACCATTTACATCCAAGATTGTAATTTAGGCCTATAACCTGCTAGGCTAACAATCTTTTTCTATTTTAAAAGCCTATAGACGGGGAACATTTAAAAAATTCTCAGCAAGGTAAAAATATGGGGCATTTCTCGCAAATTTTACCTTTTGCTTTGCTTTTGGCTTAGGGGGCTTCTTAGTGATAAATGCTTTCTACACAAAATTATGGTTAGGTTATGAGTACTAATTTTCCTTCTTTAAAAAAGGGGGAAATTATTTCAATACTAAATTTTTTCTCTTCTATTAAGGAAAATTGTGAAGAATGCCCCCCTCCTCCAGCGAAGAGAGCAAGAGAGGATGAGGCAGCCCCTATACAATATGGTCGAAAACTAAAGAGAGAGTGGGCGGATAACTACAATGCTGAACCCCTACCTACGCAAGATCATGAAATAGCCGGCCCGTCACCCCCTTATCATACATTGTCGAGGGTCTTAGGAGCTGCCCCGCCTATACAAGATCTTGAGGTTGCCCTCCAACACGCGCTACCCGGACTATCTGGCACCCAAGTGCAGCTGGAATTTGCAAATGTGAGCATTTTTACCTCTAGTTTCTACCTGGTTATAAAAATCTACCTATTTCTTCAAGATTTTTTAGGCCTTTCTTTTCGCCATTTTTCAACACTGTAAAAGTGTTTCTCAGAGATATTAAAATATTAACCCCCTCCCCCCACACCCATTGTTTTAAATTTCTCTGCTCCCCTCTCCCTGAGAGATATCTAAATATAATGTAATTTTTTTTTTGCTTTGTCAAACCACTCTCTTTTTCTAATCTTTCCAATTTTCTCTGGCCCCACTGTAGGCATCTTTGCTATCTCTTCAACCTCATAATAATATTTTTAGCTAATTTCTAGTCAATTACTGTTAGAGAGCCTTTTTATCTCAAAATTCTATTTTCACTAGAATATTATAGTTTTAAGGATTGTCTTCCAACAATCGATTCATTTCAACACTGTAAAAGTGTGTGTCAGAGATATTAAAGGACATTGTTCCCCCTTTTAAATCAGGTCAATTATCGTATACATTCAGCCAGCTGTATTCTCATAGTGAAGCCAAAAAGGGACACTTTTTCCCAGATATAATTTCCTCATAGAAAATTCTTTACATTATAAACTGCTTTTATTTAAACACAATTCTCTATCAGAAAGGGGACCCGGGAAGCGCTGTGGGGCCCGGGTAGGGAAGCGCCGCGGGCCAGGGAAGCGCCGCGGTGGCCCGCTGGTCTGCTCGGAGGGGGGGCATTAAATAGTGGAAATTGAGGGGGGGGGGAGTTTGACCAAAATCAAAGTGCCTTTTATGTGATTTTTTTAAAATGTATTAAGCTGGAACTTACAGAATATCGATTGAGTAGAGAATTCAATGCTATTAAGCGTGTTTTCAAGTAATAATTCGATTAAAAAAAACAGTAGGGGTGTTTTGAACACTTTGAAAATAAGCTATTTTTCATTTATAGGTTGCATTGGTACCATATTCCATGTCGCCGTCCTCATCAGTTGGAGAAGAAGAGGACGCACCTATGGAGTTTCACGCCATTCAGGACATTGAAATACTGGCTATCAACGAATAGAATGGTATTATTAATTATATTGAAATACCATCTAATATTGATGAGTTTTTGACTGATTTTTAAAATGTTGATTATAGCGCAGTTGGGCAGGGGGACTTACCTTTGCTGAGTCAAAACACCCTACAGCTTTTAAATGATTTTACAAATGAATTAACTGGGAAACCTCCTCCCAATGATTACATTTCCCCACTACAAACAACTGAAGTGGATTCCCATACCCCAAATATTGAACAATGTGGAGGGGGAGGGGGTGTTGATAATATACAAGAGGGGGAGGGGGAGGGGGGTAATGTCCAATTGACATCATTATCCGAATTTCAGCTGTCCAACACGATTTTAAATGCAATAGTTGTTTACACTGCGACTTTTGGTGACCCATTTAATTCGCTTTTGTTTGGTAATTTTGTTTTTGATCCCGTAGAAATTCTACATGCCTATGTAGACAGAATTCGTGCACTTCTGGAGAACCAGATTCAATTGGGGGGAGGGGGGGAGGGATTCAATTAAGGTTTGAATTATCTTAAAGGTGTGTTATTTAAATGAGGGGAAAAGTGAAGTTTACCACCATTATATACACTCCGAGATGCGCGTGATTTATCCGAATTTAGAGAATTTTGAGGGTGTTTTCATGGATTGGATAAGTCATATTATTGCGCATCTTGAGAATTTTAATGAAAATGGGAGCGGATCTGTAGTTCTTTATGTTGAAAATTTAAGCGTTAATATCTGTAAATTTAAGAAAGATGTTATTTTAAGAGGGGGGCTTGGGCCAAGGGCAATAGATTTAAATTATAATCCAGATCTAGAAGGATGTAAAGGTGTCCAGCGGATTTGTTTTGAAACAGATCAAAAATGTTTCAAGTACGCTTTCCTCATATCAGCATTTGAGCCTCTAGCACGTGACGCTTCCAAGACAAATTTAGACGATTGGGCTGTACATGGGAAGGAGGGGTCCAATTTCCCCATTATAGATTTCACTTGTTTAGAGGGAAGATACCCAGTAACGCTAAGATCCATTGATATTTTTGAAAGGGCCAATGCCCATTCAAATATCGGCGTTACTGTGGTTCAGTATGAAACTGAATTTGAAGATGGGGTTCGTTCAAAAAAGAAGGGGGTGGTTTTCCCTGTAAGGGGCCCGTCAATTGATTTGGTCAAACACTGGGTTTGGTTGTTGTATACACCACCATCTAGTGACTTTGCCAATTCAATTGGCCATTTTAATCCTATCACAGAAATTAGTAGAGTTCTGGGGAGTGGTAAGAACAGGGGGACCAGTTTTTACTGTCCGACATGCCTCTCTCGATTCCGTAGCGATATAAAACTACGGGATCATATGAAGCATTGTAGACGGCATGGCTACCAGACAGTGGAAACGGTTTCAGGGGATAGGGCCATTTTAAGCTTCAAAAATTTTCAAAACACCCTCCTCCAGTGCAACAAAGTCTCGTTGGATTGTGAAGCTAAGCTGATGGAAGTGAACGATCCTCGATTTCCAAACCGAATCAAAGAACATCAAGATATTGTAGTGTCCTATGCCCATGCCCAAAGAGACAATTCTAACACCATGCAGTTGTTAGAAATAGTAGAAACATTGGATGAGAGAGAGTGCATGATCAAGGCACTGACTAAATTAATTGGCACCGCTAATGGCGCTATTTCTCGTTTGAGAAATACGCATTACCCAATGTTGTTGTCCGCAGAGGACCGTCTCGCGATTAAAAAAAAAAAAATATGTTGGGGTTGTAAGAGAGATTTCGTGGCGAGGGTTCCAGGGAATACCGCGAAACAATGGGCCCAGCGAAAAGTCAGATACACCGCTCACGGAGGGCAGAACCGAGACTCGTCTGGTCTTACCTTTAGAAGAGGTGCACATCAATCGTGTAACTTAAATGTTAGCCAACCGTTTTTATCCATGTTTTTTTCCAAAAATCAAATTTTTTCTTAAAATTCATTTCACCGGCAATGTCACGTATGCAAAGGACGGGAGGGGGAGTGGATACTACATGGGTCGATAATTCATTTACCTATAACATTATTGCCAAATCGGCCGGGACGTCGTTGCTTCTCGAGCTGAAACGGCAGGTAGTGGATAATGGGCATACGTGTCGGAATAAAGTCAGGTATTTAGATTCCTTTAGTTTTTTTCCTAAGGCATTGAGTCAATTGATTCAAGTGCAGAAAAGCGACAATTTTGATAGTTTTCCCTTGCGTAAACAGCACTTTCAAGACAGTAAAATGTATGACCTATTCACCTGTAAAGGTGTATACGCTTATGACTATTACTGTTGTTGTGCTCGCTTAAGCGAGGTGAAACTACCTCCAATTGAAGCTTTTTACAATTCACTCACTAGCAGTGAATGCACAGCCGAGGACTATGAGTTTGTCAAGAAGGTGTGGGCTAAAGGGAATTGTAAAAATAGGTGGGATTATTGTAGACTGTACTTGGCCAGTGACGTTTTAACTCTGTTGGACATAGTCTGTAAGAACACAGACCAAATATATTCAGAGTTCGGGTTAGATATAGGATATTATTTTTCCACATCACATTTGGTGATGGATTTGATTTTAAAAATTAGTAGGGAGGAAATAGGCCTAATCACTGATATAGATCAGCACATTTTTGTAGAGCGTTCAATGAGGGGGGGGTATATTTTTTATTGGGATTGTGTCTTATCAACCGATCCGAGCGGACGAAACCACACCGGTGTAAATTCAAATGCAGTGTTCTTGGACATGAACTCAATGTACCCCTTTGCAATGTCTCACTACTCTTTGCCGTGTGGTAACTATCAATGGCTTGTGAATCCTTGTTAGTTCCCCGACATTACCACCGTCGAGGACAATGGGCCACAAGGATGGTTCTTTGAAATTGACGGTCACATTCCACTGGCGCTTCACGATTCAGTCAGAGATTTTGTTTTTCCCTGTATCAATCGACCCATGAGCAGGGACTCACTGAGCCCCTACAATCGATCATTGGTTGAGGATATGGGGATCAGTGGACTCCCTCTTAGAAAAAACTAAGTGCTGATTTGGACCCTAAGGAGAATATCGTTGTTCACCATGTGCTTTTGCATTGGGTGGTGAACAATGGTTTCAAGATCACCAAAATACATAGGGTCCTGCAGTTCAATCAGAAAGCATACCTGAAAACGTTTATCGCCACTTTTGTCGATAAACGCTGTTGGGAAAACTCCAAAGTAGAGAAGGAAATGTACAAACTCATTCTAAATTCAGTGTTTGGCAAAATGTGGGAAAGCGTACGTAACAAATCTCGCTGCGACGTCGTGACTGACCCTCTAGAGTGTGCACGGATTATTGCCGATCCTAATTTTACATCGTTCACGAGCATAGAGGCTGGCATGGTTCTTCTACACAGGAAAAAGAGAATTGTGGTACTGAACAAGAATATAGCAGGAGGTAGTTCAGTACTAGAATTTTCCAAAAAGCTCATGTTGTCGTTTTTTTACAATGTGTGCAAGGTGCAATGGCCACGGGAGGGGGAGGTTCAAGTTTACTATGGGGATACAGATTCTCTGCTGTTAAAGGTAAAAACCGAGGATTTATTGGGTGATCTAGAAAATGGGGAACACATCAGCTCTGGATGGATTTCACCAACTGGAATCCGTCCCTCTACCCCGAGTTGGTGAAACGTCAAGCCCCCAACCAACTATTAATGTTAAAATCAGAGACGGGGAGTGATTTGATATCCAGAGGGGTGTTCCCGGGTCCTAAAGTTTATTGCGTTGAAACTCATAGTGGGGATGAAAAGCAGGCGTGTAAAGGGGTGCCTACACATTTTGTAAAGAGCAATTTCAACATGAGCGTGTACAGAGACTGTGTAGAAAGTAGCCTAGTGCCGAGAGCACAAGTGCTTGCAATTCGCTCTCTGCAGTATAGAAATTATACTGTGAGAGTGGAAAAAAAATGCAATGTCATGTATATCTGACAAAGTCTATGTGCTCGAAAATGGTATGAGTGTACTGCCACATGGCCACTACCTTATTCCAGATCGAGTTGAATGCATAGACTATCGCAATCAACTTGGTCTGGATAAATTAACCTAACCTACTAACCAACTAACCCAACCACCACCAACCCGTTCATAAATTAACTAACCTAACCTTAACCCAACCTAACCTGTAGTGACGACAACTATTGTACAGTTATTTCCACCGCGGCTCCGGGGAGTGGGGGGGGGCCCTTCCCTCGGATGGCCCCGGGGGGTGGGGGATCCCGCCCGCGGCCTTCGGCCCCGCGGCTCCCGGTGGGGGTGGGGAGGGGACCCCTTTTTTAAATTCATAATGTTCAACTGTGCTAGTTTTTCATGTGTTTTTTTTTCAAGTGCTGTTGTTGTACAGAAAAGTGTGCTACTGTCTGTACTAATGTACATAAAGTGCTCTTGCTGGACAAAAAAAAGTGTTTTAAGACAATAAGTGTTGTTCTTGTTGCTGTTGATAGACAAAAAGTATTTTTTTTATGTTGTACATAAAGTGTCATTTTTATGTTGTTCATGTTGAACAAATGGAGTTTTCATGTTGCAAATAAATGTCACTGTTTTTTTTTGTTCTTGTTGAACAAGTGTTATTTTTATCGTTGTTCATGTTGAACAAATAGAGTTTTCATGTTGCAAATAAATGACCATGAAATATTGTTTTTTGTTGTTGTTCTTGTTAACGTAGATAGATCAATGGAAAAATTATTACTACCAATACTTATTCATTGGACACTTGTGATTTACAGTTAGTTGTAGTCCGACTGTTGTCAACAGCAGTAGTAACATGTATCAATTAAAAACACCCTTCATATCGTTTTTGTGTGGTCCCTCAATGTCGGGGAACACAACACTTTTAGCTAAAATAATTCAAAATTGTCAGAAAATGTTTTTGGAAAAACCGAAAAAAATCTACTATTGCTATAGTATTTGGCAGGAGTCCTATGATCAAATAAAAGCTATTGCCACAACCATACCAATACAATTCATGCGGGGACTTGATGTTTTCAATAGTATTGAACCGAACTCGTGGCCGATTATCGATGATTTGGCTGAATCCATTGAACAGTTCTCACAGGAAATGCTACAACTGTTCACCGTTCGCTCCCACCATGAACACATTTCCATAACCCTAGTTCTACACAATCTGTTTCATCAGAGCAAATGCATGTGAACCCTTGCTTTGAACTGCACCTTCTATATTATCTATCGAGTCGTTCGTGATTGTAGCTCACTAATAGCTCTCATTAAACAGATATTCCCCGGCGCCCCAAAATTTCTGTTGTCAGCGTAAACTCAGGCGACTAGCAAGCCCTACGGTTACATTTTGCTTGATCTTAATCATAGCACGCCGGAGGATCTACGTGTAGTCACCGACATTTTCAACAATGAAATTACAGTGTATCTTCCGGTGAACAGTAGAAAAGACTATTAGTTGCAATTATGACACTGAAGAAACTACACGAACAACGGCATTTATTTTCCATTTTAAGCACTTCAAAACCCGTGCTTAGGAAGGCCATACTCAAACATGGTGTTGACAATGATTTCATTAATCTAATATCTGAACTTTGTTTAAATTTAACTGAGGGCAATGTTCAACTGCCAGAAGGTTTTAGACAGCAGACAAAGCAACATCGTTCCACTGTGCGCGCCTTGGCTTGTAAAAACAAGGTAAAACATTTTAATAGAACACGTCTCCCTCAAGCGGACGGTAGCGTCTTCACACTTTTACTGCCAATAATTGCAGGACTTGTAAACAGTTTTCTCTACATGGTTGAACTTTGTAAATAGAAACCATATGAACTTTAACTCTTACCTATCCAACATTTTGAAGATAATCTAGGGAAATTTATTAACGATATAAATATTGCCGATGACAAAAAACTGCTTTTACTTCAAGATGCATTGCGACGTGTGAACAAACATAAACCTTATCGTGAGAGACCAACCGCCGTCACAGATCCTTCTAAACAGGAAACATATCCTCCGGATTCTGCAGCAGCATCAAAGGAGAAAGAATTGAATTCAATTGTATTGAAAATTGAAAACCTATTGCCACTGACCTATCGAGAACAGAGTAAAACAGTATTATCATATCTCATGCTTGAAACTGGTGGTGAACATCAGGTCGACAGCACAGGGAAGCAAATTATAATTCAGGGCAAAAGTTATAATCTAGTTGATTTAATTTGGGATATAGTGAAAAATCGTAAAGGAGTTTTATCCTTTGACAATAATCTACACACCTTTCTAAATGTATCAAACTTCCCCAAAAGTCTTATTGGCAATAAGCAAATTCTTAAGAAACTAAGAGAATATCGTCCTCCAACAACGCCAACACCATTTAAAAAAGAAAAAGATTCAATATTTGAAAATACTATCAGCGGCAGCAGCAATGATTTTACAACACCTGTGGCTGCTAGTCAAAAGCGAAGAAGAATTGATTCACCCTCTAGTGTGTAAAAGGGGAGTGGACATTACACTACGTGTTTGCATTCAAAATGTATGAATTTCTGAAAGGTGTCTATGAAAATATTGGTGAAGCGGGAAGTTTAAGTTCTCCCAAAACGCTTTCTAAAGTTGTCTCTGACAGCACATTGAAAAAGGCAAAAGAGTATCTAGAGAATGAACCGAGTTACACACTACATCGGAATCACAGGCTTCGAGGCAAACAATATCGACAAACTAAAGCCTTTTTCCCTCTGCATATAATGCAAACGGATCTTTTAACTTTAGACGCAGTTCAACGGCGTCACAATGCACCCTACAAATATATTCTGGTGGCAATCAGTGTCTAGTCGCTATGCCTATGCCATTCCATTACGGTCAAAGAGAGGTGTTGAAGTCGCTCGGGCCATTGAAAGTATTCTTGAACAGGATTCGTATAGAAAAATTCAATCGGATCGTAGCAGTGAATTTGTTAGTCCCCATGTGCAAAAGGTTCTATTGAAATATAATACAACACTTTATCATAGTCACAGTCCAATAAAGGCTGCATTGCCTTAAGGATTAATAAGAACGTTTCGTCTATTAATTTCCAGATGTTGTACCCTGAAAAATACATCTGCTTTTATTCATGATTTAGATAAAATTATGCGGATATACAACAATTAACCTCATCGATCTTTGTCAAATTCAAACCCTTGGGATGTTCAATACAGCGAAAATACATTTAATGCTTTGCTAAAGCATTGCTCCAATGATAAAAAAGAAAAAAAAATGTGAAGAGGAAATTCATTACTGGTGATACTGTTGAAAACTATAGAACTATTAATATTTTTGTAAAGCGGAATTATTTATGGAGGACCGAACTTTTTAAAGTGTCCAAAATCCTGGACACCGAACCCATAACTTATCGACTGCGAGACACCAAAGATGATGAGATTCTCGGCGGTTTTTATGAATATGAACTGCAAAAAGTTAGAAACACTAGTGAAATTTATCAAATTGAAAAGATATTAAAGAGTCGTACTCGTAGGGGAAGAGATAGTTGTTTGTTCCCTGGCTAGGATACAACTCAGATTTTGATTCTTGGGTCAGTACTGAAGATATTAACAATGCCCAATGATTTCTGTGTGACTTTCATGTCCAATGTTTCTGATCCTCTCTACAATGACTTGAATATAACAAGTGATTTTTGGACGAAACTCTCCCCCACCATCAAATTCGACGGAAAGTATGAAGTGGCTCTTGTCGACTGTGTTCTCAAAAATACCTACGACATCTTGAGAAAAGATAGTAAATATGAAATAAAAATTAGACCCTATGATTGGCCACCACCATCATCAAGTGATCAAGAAAAAATTCAAGAGATAATTGGGTTGAACCACCCGTATATTGAGTGTCCCGATGATAAGATCATTTGTATTGCCAACATCTATTGTAATGACAATCAGAGAATTTCCGCCTGTAAAAAGGGAGCTTTTTAATGCAGCTATTCGATGAAGGAGGGTAAGATCAATGTGAGTTCACCAATTGTCAATTAAAAGGTTATTCTCAGTGATAACCTAAAGGATGTTCTTGGCTTTAAGCTCAATATAATCAATGGTAAAAGGTCCGGAAACACTAATTTCAATTTTGCTGACTACCCGCCTGCCTTCTCCACGGGCACTTGTATATTTCTCCACACCTCATTTGAGAAAACATTTCGGGTTGGTAATTCAAATGTTCCCACCGTAAAAGTACTTGCCAGACAAACCAATCAAGAATATATTAATTCCTACAATATAAAGGATCTTAAGTATAGTCCCGTAAACAATTCCTATTTGGAACTCTTTTAGTTAACATTAAGAACTGAATTGGGTGATCCCATAGCAATTTCAAAAGGTTTGGCTGTGAGTACATGCCATTTTCGGCCCATCGCTCAACAAGATGTCTAATAGAAAAGTGGTATTCATATGTCCTGATATTGACTGCTATGTTAATACTCTTAGCTCAATAGAACAGGGCAATCGAATTAACTACTATAAAAGGCGTTCGTCAATGTCTGGCTATGGTCTCGGCAGTTGGTTTGCTAAGCTGTTTTGCTCTTCAATACCACTGACTAGAAAATATCTTGTACCGGCTGCGACAGATTTTGCATCCTCTACACTATACGATTGGGGCTCTGGCAAGGATTTTAAAAAAAGTGCTACGGAAAATCTTAGGTCCAGTGCGCGATCCCTTGGCGAGAGATTAAAACAAAATGGCAAAGGCTTAAATAGATCGAGAAACAATGCATCACTCATCAGTCTCCACTCAGGTCGGAAACGAAAGACATCATCCCTCTCGTCAAAGAAAAGAAGGAAAATGCCGACACGTAGTGTAAACAGAAGAAGAAGCCCCAGGAAGAAAATTGTTAGATCGAAACTGGATTTCTTTTCCTAAGATGTCATACCTACCACATAAGGATTTTCAACCTTCAATAACTGCCTTATTGAATCTATTCAATGCTGAAAATGTTGATGTGAGTGTCGAACATGGATACTATGAACAATTTTATCCACAACAACCCCTCTCTGATAATATCCACTTTCAAATTTATTCCAATGAAGACTACTTTATGGACTTGTCTTCAACATTTATAGATTTACAAATGAAAGTCCGGAAATCCGATAATACATTGCCAATTCGGGCCGATGGAATATCCTATGAAAATTGAATATTACATAATCTATTTGGTCAAATCAGTGTCTACATCAATGGCACGCTGGTGAGCACAAGCAACAATCTCTCAAATTCTACAAGCTATGTGCAATTCATGCTGATGTCACCCAAGTCATACAGAGAAATGAGATGCACCTCCAATGGATATGAATATATTACTAATACTGATAGTACAGATGCACTTAAAATGCTACAACTAGTGAATTACATCTAGTTGGAAAAATATATCATGAAATATTTAATTTACCACAATGGCTGCCGCCCAATATTTAAGTGGATATAAAACTGACGCTTGCACCATCCAATCTCATATTGAGAAAAGAACTTGATGCCAATACTGATGTAACTCTCTCCCTCACCTCGGCAATACTTCATGAACGCAAACAACAAGTTATGAGTTCTGTTGCTTTGGCAGTGGAAAAACTGAGAGACAATGGAAATAATATTAAACTACTTGTTCGTCATACAATCACCAATAAACGTCATATTACAATGGGGTCACGCACCTTCACCGACTCATCCTTTATCAATGGCGAAATTCCGTCAAAGCTCACTTTGGGATTTGTATGAAGCGCCAGTGCAATAGGATCGTGGACTGAATGCCCACATAAATTCGAGATATTTGGACTTTCATCTCTTGTGTGCAAAGTAAACGGCATCCCAATCTACAATCTATCTTTTGATAAATCCTATAGAACATTGTATGAATTGACCCAGCAAACCCTAGATCATGATTCGCAACTATTTGAAAATGGTATAACCGAAGATATGTTTGCTAAAACACATGGTATCATTGTACTGGATTTGTCTGGTAAACAAGATATGAGTATAGTACGTGCGAAGAGTATATGTTTAGAGCGTACATTTGCCGACCCATTGGCTAAGAGTTTTGCACTAATGTCACTAAAGCAATATGAAAGCTCTTGGGAAATCACTACCGAAGGCAGTGCTCTACTAAACTTGGCGCCATGACCACTTGTGAAATAATCAATGTATTTAATATGAACCCCTACATGTCTCAGTACAAATCCTTTTGTCTAGCCTTGGAGTTTCTTGGCAAAAATCAAAGTGTGAACAATAGCTTAATTATTGTTTATAGCAGTCCGTCGACAGTACTGAAGGGTCATTGGCTATACATCTTTCAAACAATGAAGACGATTGAATTTTTTGATCCTCTTGGTCTACCCTATACATTTTACACACCCCACATCAGCAACTATACTGAGAGCAGTGGGAAAACTATTATTCAAAATCGGAAGAGGGTGCAGGATCTAACGACTAAAAGCTGTGGCTTCCATGCACTACTATATTTTGTGTTCCGATGTCGCGGCTATACTTACGCGCAGTTTCTCCACATTCCTATTGACAATCCAAGTCTGAACGACTTTCTAGTGGAAAATATCCTCTCAGACCTATATAATATTGATTTCAGTGCCCTAAGAGTAAAGTGCTTAAAAAATGTTTCTGAATTTGTTTATTAATAAAATGCATATATATATGCAACAATGTCTTTAAATCTTCAATTTAGATTTCTTCTTCTTCGATGTATAGGCAACTGTCGTGAACCACTAATGCTGGTAAATCATTTGGATTCACTGCATATTGATCTTGAGTGAGTGCAAAGTCAGGGTCACATTTTCTACAGTACAATGTAACTTCACTCTTGTCATATCTCTTTGTATAGTCAATGATACTATTTACACTCATATTTTGAAATTCACGAGTTTCAATCTGTCTATTTGAAGCAATATCACATATAGTGTTTTCAAATGGTGAATCACATTCAGTAACTGCCAAATAAAAATCACTTGGCTTATAGTCATAGTAGGCAGTGTCGTCACAACGATGACGTAGAAACCAAATTGTCTTTTTACCCCAACAGTTGAATCGTAGACCAGATTTCTCTTCCCAGAATGATTTAAATCCACGACGATACCAATCTCGTAGAAATAAACTAAAATCATGTTTGGGATTCTTTCCAATCATGGCAGGGATATGTATTCTTCCACTGATCACATTTATAATAGATACAATTGGAACATTGGTGCCCTCTAGAGTGAGAGTCACAAATCTCCTCATGACATGAATTATATTCCTAAGAATGTATTGTATATCATGCATGTAATTCTCATTGATTACATAATTTACACTTTTTACTATAGTCATCAATAATTGTACAATTCTCACATTGAGTCCAACTGCCAAGAGTATACATGCACAATGGACATATATAGAACATTTTTGGTTTCCGATGTCAACTCTCTCACAGCTAAAACGAAACTGAGCGTCCTCGTGCAATCAATTCATGATGGAGGAATGGGAAGAGGAGTAACTCTGTGACGTTACCTCTTTCGAATGGTGGAGCCATCTACACTGAATCCATTGGCAATGTTTTCAAAAGTATATCCACGATATTATTCTGCTTTCTTCCAATTAATATATCAATAAATTGACTATAAGCATTTGAGTCACATCTTAATAGTTTCATACAGTAGTCCAATGGGGGAGAATCAGTCTTCAGTATATTGTTAAGTGTCCTCTGACGAGAGAATATCCTGAGTTGAAGAGATAACTCGAGAAAATCGTCATCCAAAATCAAATGTTTTTCCAAAAATACTAGATTTGATCTAATTCTCTCTTTCTCAAATTTATTCATTTTTCAATCCTTTCACTCTGACTGCTGACTCTAGATTGACCCTGATTCATTAGCCCTAACCTAACCAGAAAAGAAAGGGAAAATTTTCGATTTCTAAACAATTTTATTGAATAATTACAACAACTATAATACTAAGCATGTACAATTAGCGATAGAGTTTATTGTCTTCGATATGTTTCACTAATGCACTTAAAGCACATTGTAGTCTATTCACATATGCTATATCAACTTTAGCAGTGAAACATAATTGATCCTCCATTTTAAATTTGTTCAAGGATATCACATATCTTGCATATACTTCATCCCATTCCAGACAAAGTCGTGATCCTGTCGTGATTTTCACCACAATGTTTGGTACTCTTTTATTATTGCCATCAACACCACTATCAACTTCTAAGAGGGTAAACATTCCACTCGTCATCACACTAATATGTATCTAAATGGGTAAAGTCAAACTGCTCTTCTTCTCACTCCTTTGAATTCTATTCAAAGACTAATAAAACTTAAGCAAAAATCCTTTCCTCAAATTCTCTGCGATCCTCCGCCGCTAATATGTAAGCGAGCCTCTGATTGGTCTAGAAGGAGATGTAACCAGCCTTCTGATTGGTTTAGAAGGAAACACGTGATCCTGTTTCCTATTCCTGGATCTTAACATTCGCCCCTAGCGTGCACTTGGCCAAACAACAACAACAATTAAATCGACCTTGGAAGAGTTGTTATTGACCCTGTCCCCTATTCCTGGATCTTAACATTCGACCCTAGCGTGCACTTGGTCAAACAACAACAACAACAACAACAACATTCCACAGGTGTTCTCCCTGGGGATTCCATGCCCATATTTGGTGCCCCGTCACGACTGACATTACCACGTGTTCTCCTTAGGGACTCTATGCCCATATTTTGTGTACTGTCACGAGTAGGACCCCCCTTTCTACTAACAGAAATTATTACGAATATGAGGGGGTTTCCCCCTCCTCAACTCCCCGCTCTTTGCGCTAAAGTTTGAATTTTGTCCCAATTCTATAAGAACGACTCCTGAAACACACGGTTCGTTTAATTAGAACAATAGGAAGCTTTGTTTAAAGTGCTTAAAAAAAACTTAACATGAAGAGCGAGGTGTTAAGGAAGGGGTAACCCCTCTCATGTACATAATAATTTCTGTTCGTTTTAAGTTTCAATATTGCTCCTTATTTTCACTTGATTTTTTTGTATTTACTCACATAAAGAGTCGAAGATGTGAATTTCGGTATCTTTGAGAATATTTTGTATCTTTGAGAAATTTGATAAATGCTTAATTATTAAGAAATATTGACCTATATGAAATCTATAGAGATTATAGAAAATTGAAGGACGTTAAAATAATTCTAGATGTGATGGAAATTTGTGTTATTGTTATCGTAATTTTTCTGTCGTAATGCTGCAAAGAATTTTGAACTAATAATATTGCATGCTTTTGTTAATTGTGCTTGTTGGACTTCAACATGGTAGGAGAACTGATTATTAAACCATACAATTATGAAGAATACAAGGTTAAAACAAGAAAATTCTTCAAATTTTCAAAAAAGTCTTAAAGCTCCTACCTGCAAAATGTGAAATTTTGCATTTTTTGCCAGAAGAAAGATCACTGATGCGTGTTTATTTGTTGTTGTTTTTTCCAGGGCTGATCGTATCGATCCAGTGATCATAAAATATTTTGAGAGGGCTCATTCGAACGGAAATTAAAAGTTCTAGTGTGTTTTTAAGTGAAAAAAAAAATAGAGGGCAACTAGGCCCCCTTCCACGCTCATTTTTTTCACAAAGTCATCCGATCAACATTTTGAGATAGCCATTTTGTTCAGCATAGTTGAAAACATTATAAATATGTCTTTGAGGATGACTTAATCCCCCACAGTCCCCGGGGGAAGGGCTCCAAGTTATGGACTTTGCCCATTGTTTACATATAGTATTTGTTACTTGAAAGTATGCAGACGTTTTCAGGAGGGATTTGTTCTGGTGTAGAGGGGGTCAGAGGAGGAGGCTATCCCAGCATTATTTAAAAAAAAAGTTCAGAAATTAAATAAAAAAAACAAGTTTTTTTAATTGAAAGTAATGAGCGACATTAAAACTTAAAACGAACAGAAATTATTCCATATATGGAAGGGGCTGTCCCCTCCTCAGCGCCTTGCTCTTTACGATAAAGTTTTTTATTGTTTTAACAAATAGAGTTGTGAGAGAGTCAAACTTTAGCGTAAAGAGCAGGGCGTTGAGGAGGGGACAGCCCCTTCCATATACGGAACCATTTCTGTTCGTTTTAAGTTTTAATGTCGCTCATTACTTTCAGTTAAAAAAAACTTGTTTTTTTTTTATTTAATAAACAATTTTAGGATAAACACAAATAGTATTTATCATTATCCCTGAATAAGTTTTGAATTCGATGAAAACATTTATTCACTAGGCAGTTTTTTGTTTCAAAACTTCGTGTTAATTTTCATTTAACTAATGGGACTGGGAAACGGAACGTTAAAAAGGTATATCTTAAGTATCCGGTTAAGGATTTTTCGAGGGGTAACAACTGGGCATTTTGAGGGACACCTGGAGGCACGGAGGCACTCCGGAGGCATGCCTCTGGAGGCACGCCGGAGGCCTATTCCAAAGGGTGCAATATGTAAATATATACAGCTTGCCTGTTATTCGGTATCTGTTGAATATTCCAGCACCTTCAAAAGCAATCTTTTAAAACTTGTAAAAAATCATTTACGGGTTTATTTGGCAAGGAAAAGAACCCCCAAGACTGAAAACAACTGATATGTACCTAAAGAAGAAGAAGGGAGGACTGCATGTTGTTGATATCCATGCAAAAACTAGGTAACCCTACGATGGCACTGATGGTGTCACTTTTTCCTATTACACATGCAGCGTTGCCACCCGCTCAAAAATAAAATTCCGATTTTTCTTCAAAAAAAAATCCCGAAATTTCAAAAAAAGTCCCGGAAGACGGTTTTTAAGTTATACAACATAGGGCTGCGCGGTAATGACGTAAAAAGCAAGGTGCGAAATTCAAAGTACCGTGAAACGTGGTTTCTAGTTGTAACTAACAACTGATTGTCAATATTCCTAGTATTATTTCGACGTGAAAACGTTCTGGTGGATTAGTAGGATCTACTAGAAATATTTTAGGCCAAAACAATTCGCCAAAGTTCCGAAAAAACGTGTCTACGCATCCGCGTTTCATTTTTATTTGAATTTTCCGCCCAAGAATTGACGTCACGCTTCGCAGCCCTATTCAATATGGCTTGGCCAGCGGCAAAAGTTGCCTTTTATCACGTCTTCACACGTCTCTTTCCCTTTTATCATACCTGCTTTTCTGTTTAGTGGATGTGCCAAGACGCACCCTTGGATCTCGGATTCTTAATTGTAATAAAAAAAAAAAAAATCTGCTGCTTTGACATGAAAGAATCTGTAAGAAAAAAAGATCCCCTTTTCCTGACTAATCTTAGAGTCAAATTTTATTGGTAATGAATATATGTCTGTATGTATTTGAGAAGAAAACTGTAACGCCGCAGACAGAAAAACTATTACTGCTGAGTTAATAGTAAAAAGCGCTTTATAACGCCGCCAGCTAAAAAAAATAACTAACTTCTCATATATGTGCTTTTAGATTTCAGTTATCATCTCAATAATCACAGCTCAAATGACAACCCTAAGAAACTGGACAAATGAGCTTCAGTAAATCAAACTAAGCTCAGTTAGCACAAGTATAAACACCAAGTCTTCTACTACTAAGTCTTCTACTGAGCATAACAAGTTTTCCGATGGTATTCATCGCTTCCGCTGCCCTAGATCTCGGAATGTATTCGAGATCTAAAATTATATCAAGAACTCAAGCACATGGGTGACGAGGGGCACACGCACTTGAGCTGGAAGGACCAGCCCCGCCGTGGGTGGCCTCCTCGTTCATAGGAGACATGGTTCAAGATTCTATTCAGTTCTGTGCCCTCATGCTCGTCGGTATTAAGATTATTTTTGTTTTTTTGTTGATGGATTGGTTTTATTTTTTTTTTTTTTTTGTTGATTAAGGTTGGTCGTAAAAAGGGCTGAAAAAAAAAGAAAAAAAGCAGGAAAAAAGTGCCACTTCAAGAATGGGTTTCTTGTGGACGGAGGACGCTCAGTCTACGGGAGAGCAAATAGTTTTTTTTGTGTTAAAAAATTTTAAAGTTGTAAGAGTAAGCCGTTTGGAAGACCACTTTTAAAATTCGAATTCGTATTAGTGAAAATTGAACGATATGAATTTTAAGAAATTGAAGTAAAAATGCCACCGGAAAAGCGTTTCCTAGAGGGGGAAGGACACCCTGGAACGGGGGGAGCGATAGATATTTGGCAAGAAAAAAGTTAAATGATTGTGTGCCTTCATGTCCACTAATACATTGACTGATATGTAATAATTTTTTTTTTTTTAAGTTTAGGTGATATGATAATGTATAAAGTTGTCATATTTATGTGTTTGTATTAAAGTATCACCGAGTAGAGAGGAGGAGGGTAGGTAAAAAAAATAACAACTATCTCTGAAAAATGTTAAACAAAATTCCTTCTGTTGACACACGGAATATGTCGATGGTGGTTGGTATGGTCTTGAGGTCAGTTTTGGGTTTAGGTGCCATTTTTAACATGATGATTGCAATGCTGACGAGACATCAAAAAAGTGGAACCCTTTCTTCTGGATAAATAAATTCAGCTTTGTGAAGATGTTTGAGCCAAAGCCAAAGACAATGTTGGTGCCGATTTCCATAGAAAAGGGTTCTGCTGAATGCATGATATACAGGCTGGAGTCACAGTAACCCTGGTCTAGCAATGCGGCAGTTAATGTGAGATCAGCATTCAGCCGGAACCGCTGGCACAGAATTCCTATATCATCAGGGAACGGCATCGCCATATTCTGCGTGTCAACAGAGTGGCATCTTCGCCCAGACAAGTAGCCAAACTGTATGACCCGCCCAACTAATACTCTCTTTCCCCTGCCAACCGGTCTGTAAACGCACCA
This sequence comes from Artemia sp. Qi Xiang Cuo, assembly GCF_049724085.1. Lineage (NCBI taxonomy): Eukaryota > Metazoa > Arthropoda > Branchiopoda > Anostraca > Artemiidae > Artemia > Artemia sp. Qi Xiang Cuo. The sequence continues at coordinate 1,539,526 of NC_142797.1, read as the reverse complement.
TTCACCGATACGCAATTCCGATTTCACACCAACCTCTGCATTGGTTTGTGGCGACACACGTAGTCCTAGTCGTTGGCCCTGGACCATCACCCGTTTTAATCGGTCACTGCTCAGCTTCTCAGAGCTTTCCCTCAGAAGCCACAACAGCGTGGATTTTTTTTATTGGTGTTATGGAGCCGACAGAAGTCTTGACAAGACAAAACCTAGAATTCTTTATGTTCATCACAGGCTCACTAACTCAGTTTTCTAACTTGGTGTTTCACACAGTGAGCTATCACTGGCAAATCTTCAAAGATGCCGTCACTTTCTGAGCCCGATTCAGTGTCAGTCGCGGAAGCCTTTTCCTACTTATCGGACAGAGTATTTACATCTGAGTCATCGTCTGAGTCACTGTCGTGAAGTACAGAAAGACGAACATTCGGTACTTGGTAACCGAAAGCAGAAAATACGTCATCGGGTATCAAGGCTTTCATTATTCGCTGGCTTTCAATACGAGCTCGCCCTAGCTCGAGCTTGATTTCATCGTCCCCGGGCAAAGAAAAATCGGACGGAACTGACAGACACAACACCAATGGATCTAACTCGCTTAGCCTTGGGCAAGGACAACTGTTCATTAGAATATTGAGCTTCAAAATCTGTTATACTTTCATATCGACGAATTCGATGTAGAAGTTGGAGGAACGAAAAGTTTATTACAGTACTGTAAGTGCTGGTTTGAGACCACATCTTCCTAAAAAAATCTTCACACGGTTGGCTATTCATGTCGGAGAGTTTGAAAAGACGTTCGAGCCCAAGCCGTTTGAACCGACGAATGAGAAGCACTAGGGAATGCATATTTATCTCTAAGCAATGGTAAAGGTTTGTGGTAATAATATTCTCGTTCAAAGCATAATGTCCACTTTTTAGGACCCAGGATCTCCAATGTCGAACGCCGTAAACAACCCGAACAAGTAAAGATAACCTCTCAAGAGGAGAAAGTTTGCCGTCGTAAAAAACGCGCCGTACGCTTTCCATAAGCCAAAAATAAAACTGTGTTCCTTTGCTTCCAGGAACACGCTGTTTCAGGCGTGCCGGAGGCACGGAGGCACAGCCGGAGGCATGAAGGAAGGGACATCTGCGACGGTCAGTTATTAGCCCCTCGGGATTTTTGGCAACGGAGATTTCAGTGGTACACGAGACAAAAATTCCGATTTTTGGTGATATGCGATAGTATTTTCAAGAGAAATTCATACTATGTTTATAGGTGTAAGCACTGCCTTTTACATGTGCTCTTTGACAGATTTCTACGATGTGACAGTGCCTCGCTAGCGCTGGAGAAATTAAACAAAAAAGAAGAAAAACACAGGCACATCATCGTTTCAAGCTCTGTTTCCAAATTTTTGAAAAATTGTTTCTTTTACTGTAAAGGTAGACGTAAATTACAGTTGTTACATTAAGATCAAAGTTAAATGAATATTTTCATTGAGCGTTCTTTTTAGAATATGTTTTTAATATTCTTTTGCTTCTCATATAAAATGTGTCGCTTTCACATTTCTAGTTGAATGTTGATTCTCCACATGGATTTTTAGAAATATATTGGTGCTATTTTTCTGGAGATTGAAGTTAGAAATTGAGGACCTATAGCCAGAATTCGTATACAGGAAACCAGAATTAAGTTTTTAAGTATATTACTTCACCAGCTTCCGCATGTGCAATACGCAATCCCCAAGCCTTAAAATTGTCAATCGTCTCATATTTAATAGGAAAAATGTACACGCCTGATCAAGAGAAGTCTATAATAAGTCCTAAACCTGAGGATGTAAAACGCCCAACATTATCTGGGGTTCAATTTTTAGTTTAATAGGATTTAAAAATGATTCCATTAAATACCTTGGCTTGCCTTTTGGCCCGATAACTAAAGCTACGCGGGAGTTGGTGTTATCGTCTGTACTGGGAAAACTTATGGCTTCCTAGTCAGGGTGAAATGTTATTTTGATAAACCAACACTTGCTATAATTTGTAATTCAATGTTTGCACCTCATGTATTTCTCATTGTTCCTTTTTTGAAGTTTTTAAGTAAAAGCGTATTCGCGTGTACTTTTTCCGGTTTTATAAATACTGACTTGGAATTTCACTGTGGATCAAAAATATTTATACTATACGAAAATTTATAATATTTGATATTACTATTAAAATGGATCAACAAAATGACTGATTTCTTAGACGATCTAGAGAAAATATAATAAATTTCCCCCTTAATTATCTCGTTTAATGGAAAAACAGTTGTGTCGCCATTGCTTTAATAAAACAGCTATTTTTGAGTTATGTATTATGAGTGTTTATGCGTTATGTTTTATGAGTGTTTTAGTGTTATGTACTAATGAGCTATCATAAGCTATTTATTATATATTCATGAGCTATTGAGTTTTATGAGCTACTTGATGTCGTCGTTTTCGTCAGAAGTATAATTTTGTATTTTCAGCTTTCTTTTCATTTATTTCCTATACTCCTCTGTGTACATCCATGTATGTATAGAGGGCATAAATAAATTGTTATTATTATTATTATTATTATTTAGTTGAAGAATACTAGGTCGGGGGTATGTCATACAAGTACCGTTAACGATTCAGATTTAATATAAAATAAATAATAAGAAACCACATGAAAGAAGCGACAATAAAGATACAAGTACTTTGTGAACTCTACCAGTAGATATCTATGTTCCATTTCTGCTGCCTGTATAGCAATTCCTATGTTATTTGCGTACGGTACATTCCATGGTAGCTTTCCAAGACATAGTCTACAGCCAGCGGTTATTTGGCAGTGTATAATGTGGTCAAACAGGTTTTTTTTTCTGTTTTTGTTGTCAATTGCACAATGAATGTAGGTCACGAGTTCACATACACATTCTTAAAACTACACGTGATTAAACACGTTATGAAACTATGTGCTATTTGCTTATGTCCCGTTGGTACCATTCCAAACGAGTGGGGATTCCCCGCCTGTTCCTACACATTGCAAAAAAGATAACAGTATGAACGGGGGATTCCCCGCACAAATTTGTTTCATCTCCAAGTTTTTTTTTCAACCAGACGGTTTTTTTTTTCGAGCTAACACCTGTTTTTTAGGCAGCCAATCAGAGAATTGCTTAACAATTCGTCATTGAAACCTCGTATAAAATGTTCATGCTTTGGAATTTAATCTTCATTATTTTTTAAAACATTTATTATATTACAATACATATTATTAACTTTGAAAAAAATGGATATTTCTATTTTCAATTTGATTAAAATTTAATTCTTTATTTCCAAAAAAAAAAAAAAATAAAAAAAAAACGTTTTACAAGTAAATTAAAATTTCAGGGGGACTTTGCCCCCGGACAAAGAACCGTAAACAAGCGCTAGTATAGTAAAAACGCGTACCTAAGAGGTAAAATATAAATTAAACATACACACAACAGGTGAACGTGACCGAGCCCTCCATTTTGAAACATATTAGAGTCATAAAGTAATATAAAAACAACCTTAAAAGGAACTACCTTCAAGTCATTGTAAGCCTAAACCAAATAAATAAGAGGGCAAAAGCTCCCAAGACTTTAAGACAGAGCAGTAACAATTAACACCAAATAACAAAATGAAATACCGTTGAATAATTAATACTGTTATAAAGACATGCAGACAGAAGCGCCACACATTCTTATTCACAAAAGAATTAACGCATATAAAAAAAAATAAAACCCAAGACTTAAAAAAGATTAAAATTTGCGTTATCTAAGCAACATGCTTTGTCTCGTGAACTTAACCTTGAAAAAAAAAAGAATATTGTGACTCAAAAACTTTTCGTCCTTTATACTTGCTTAAACTTTCATACAAAAGAACCAATCAGCTTTCGCCTTCCTCTTGCTGTCTCAAAACTCGATAGAGCAACAACAGGTAAATACAACAACGGGTAAAAGAAAGCGAGGTTATTTGGTGTCCTTTTCTTAAATACGCCTAAGGAATAGCATGTTTGACTAAAACGATCGAAGTCACAAAAATAGAATCAAAGCATAGTTTTTAACACGGAATTGGACAAATATCTATCTTTTCCCAAAAATATGTTTGTAATAGCTCATTTTGGAATAGAAACGCATTTCGGCTGTGAAGAACCAACTGTGAAGAACAATTGATATCATCATTCGATAGCTAAGATTCAGCTTTATCCATCAATTCAGATTCAGCTTTACAGAACTTTTTTTTAATTAACAACCCCAGGGACGTATCCAGGATTTTTTTTTCGGAAGGTGGGGGTTACAGGAGGATTTTTTCGGGGGGCGATAACGTAACATTAAAAAACGCATCAAAAATAGGCTTATGTTCATTTTGTTTCGTTTTTACGAGTTGGACAAACATTTCAGGGGGGAGGGTTCAAATCCCTCACCCTCCCCCTGGATGTGGTCTTGCTCAGCACTCTTCTTCTTTTCTTAGATAGAAAAATGTTGAAAATTGGTTGAAGATCGTTAAAAAAAGAACATTTTCTTTTATAGGAAAGATTAAATAATTCTCTAAGAAAATGTTTAAGTAATATCATAATCCTAACTCGGTGAATGGATAGCTCTAAAGCTAATGAATACAATGATATTCCTAGCTTGTTCTTTGGGAACAACTTACAGATGTAGCCTCAGCTTGTCGTAAAATTGAATATTTCAGAGGGAATGTCAACGTTAAGGTAATGGAAATCTAGGTCATTTATTAAAATTTATGGTATGAATTTGTTGGTATACCAATAGTTAAAATCGCCCCAAATTTTTGGTTTCCATTTGTTTTGTTTTTTATTTTATCTTATACAACGTTCATTCAAGCCACAACTTCGTAGTGAGTTATAAGTATATAAAAGCGGGAAGAAAGCTTAGTCTCAATAATTCTCACCCCAAGGTGTAAAAAACAGTTATTCAAGAGTCACTAATATTTAAATAATAATCTTTTTCAAAGTAAAACACGTACGACCTAGCCTTGCGAGGGTTCAGTTAAAGGGGGTATAGTTACATGGGGGTCGAGGGCAATTTATCTTTAAAAGAGGGCTTATTATTACATTATTAAATTTTTCTTCTTTTTTAAGGTGGAGGAAGATTCCTGCAATTACCGCCCTCCGGAAAAGAAACCAAGATGGAACGAAGCCACATTGATGCAAGCTGCAAGGCCCTCCATCATCAAATATGCTGGTTCAATTATACATGCTCTGGCCCAGCAAATGATCACACAACTTTTAATGTCAGGTGCCTCTAACGCCACTGTTAGCTCTGCGCGCCCCTATTCACAGCATGGGAAGAAATTCGAAACCGAATGCACTGCCTTTCATAACGCTTCAGCAGCGCTTACTTAATATCTTTAGGTCGCCCCCTTTCCTACTTTGCCAGGGAGTTCAGGTGTAGAAGCCCAGTCAGAATTGTTAAGTATATATATATAATTTTTTTTCTTTCCGTATTTTCAAAAATAAGGCAAATTTTCTCAAGCGCATAACTTTTGATGATTAAAACTTACACTTGTTTCTAAACCATTCTATAATAATACTATTTTATTGACATTAACCAAATTAGAAGTATATAAAAGAGTGGTTATAACACAGAACTAGCAAATAGCTTATCATACTTTTCTATAAAACTTTACCTATAATTTCTCTTTTAAGCAAGATGTTTTCTAATGCAAAAATCCAATTATTTCTTTAAACAAATCAATATTTCACACTTGATGGTTGAACACGCGTTCTTAAACTTAGATATGTTTTTGCTTTTAGCTTCGCGTATATTTAATCCTATTATCAAAATAACCCATCGAGAAAGGTTGAATATTAATCCAGCAGGTATAAATTTGAATGTTAATCGCTCGCTCGCTACAAAGCGGGAGTTTCAAATAACAGGATGTTTCTTATCTTAGATGAAACGAGAGATATTAGCACAGGAAAAATCGCATAAATTGTTTCCACAGCGCATTTCTACCTGACGCTGTTTCAGCAGTGTGTTATAGGCTAATAGAATATAGGCTAAGGGGATAGAAACGCAATTTCAAGCTGTAATAATATTTCAGAGTGTGTGTGTGTGTGTGTATTGATGTGTGTATGTGTGTTTGTGTGTGTGTGTGTGTGTGTGTGTGTGTGTGTGCGCGCGTGTGTGTGTGTGCATGCATGTGTGAATGTGTACGTGTGTTATTAACAAAATTTGTAATTTATTATGTTTTGTTTTTTAAATAATGATATAAGCAAAATATTTGTAATTTATTATGCATTTTTTTTGTAAATTTGAATCCAATTAAGAAAAAAAAATTGTTTCATAAAAAAAAGAAAAAAAAAAGAAAAGTGTGTTATAATTGTGATAAAAATATCGTCAAAGAAAAAAAAACTTAATACCTTAATTTTATAGTTTAATCGGGACGCTGTGAAAACTTCTGCCTTCCCTGGCCCAGGACTTCAAAGTATCATGGGTAATTGTCCCCTCTCGCCGGATGATGATGTTAGTGAAGGTACGTTAATTGACATCCCCCTGGATTTTCAATTTACAGCTGAAGAAATGGACAGTCTTATGCAAATTGTTGGACCTAATGTTTCCGGGGACATTTTTGACGATGACTTTACTATTAGTGAATTGGATCCTGTACAAATAGGTGCAGGACATGAAAATAGTGGTATATTCCCGGAACTACGTAAATTTTATTTGTTAGAATTTGCTCTAGGTCACTTACAAACATACAGGGTAGATTTTAACCCCCCCGAGGAAAACGCGGTTGACGAAGGTACTATTTTAACTGACCTCGTAAATGTTCTCCATAGCTACATCGACTGAATTCGAGCACAAATTGAGATGCAGATTCAGAAATGGGAGGGTCAAGGGGGGATTAAAGCATCAATAAATCAAAAAGTTTATTTACAAAAGGCGACGTCCCGGGAAATTTTTTATTTTATTTTTGCAACTTGTAACGAAACTTTTTACCCACGTAAAAATAAATTGGAGACAAATGTTTTCTAATGCGTAATTGAATATATATCAAATATTGACGTGTTTAACGAGAGGGGAAGTGGGTTCATAAATATACATATTGTTCGCAGGTTTCGTAATCTAATTAGATTTAAAAAAACAACTTTATTTTAAGGGTAGCGGGGACTCGACAAACAGAATGCCATCCAGATGTTTTGACTACCAATGGAGTTCAAAGCATCGACTTTCACACGGGATTGCAATGTTTTAAATATTCTTTTTTAGAAGCAGCCCATAAAATATTAAAAGAATAATCAACAATGAAAAATCTCGACAGCCTTGCTTGTAACGGTGGAAAAAATTTCCCTAAAGTAAATTTTGATTGTTTAGAGGGGAAATATCCGGTGTCCTTGAAAGAAATAAGCATATTCGAGAAAGCAAATGAAAATCTTGGGGTGGGGGTAGTTGTTCTGCAGTATGACACTGAATTTGTAGATGGGGGAAAGTATCTAAATAAGACGAGAGTTTTGTATTCGGTGAGGACACCGATGGTGGATAATGTTAAAAATTGGATATGGGTTATTTATGAACCTCCCAAGGATGTAAATTCCCATGGTCATTTTTTCCCCGTTACAGCAATAAGTCGACTTTTATCGCACGGCCCTCGCAAAGAAGAACAATTCAATTTACTCTTGTGCCTTTCTCCATTTAGATCCGAGTAAGCATTCCCGGACCATAAGAACTATTGCTGAATTCATGGGAATCAAAAACTATAAATGCCAGCAGAAGGCAAAGACATTTTAAAATTGAAAAATTTCCAAAATTCCTTGCTACATATTTATAAAAGGTCTTTAAATTGTGAATCAAGGCTGGTTGAGGCATCAGACCCGTCAAAGCCAAATATAGTCAAGGAAAACAAACTAGTTGCGTGTTCCTACGCGCATGCCCGTCGCGATTCTAACAATAAAATGCAGTTGAAAGAGTTTTTTTTACTATGGATGAGGAGGGTAGTATGGAAAAGTGATTAGTATCTTTAATAAAAACGGCAAACGGCGCAATTTCACGATTGCGTCACACCAACTATCCAATGACATTATCAGATAAAGAGCAACTGGCACTAGAAAAGGGGAAAATTTGTTGGGTCTGTAGAGGTGTTCTTGCCCCAAAAGACGCGGTCCAGTATCATAATCACCTTATTGACCCCAATTCAACGGGAAAAAGTAAATTTCAGGGGTGGGCTCAAAATTTATGTAATTTAAAAATTAAACAGCAACTTTTTCTTCCGGTTTTTATACATAACTCTAACTACGATCTGAAGTATGTGCTACCAGCAATGGCACATCTTCAAAGAAATGGAACTGTGGATGATGCATGGGTGATAGACAGCTTTTCCTACAATATTATTCCTAAGTAATCGGAAAAGCTGCTTGTTTTGGAATTTATGTGGAAATTTGTTGAAGCCGACGTTGAGTACACGAATAAAATTCGCTTTTTAGATTCATACAGTTTTTTCCCAAAATCATTGAGCGAATTAATTCAAGTGCAGAAACACGATGACGCCTGCAACGCTTTCCCCTTTCTCAAGCAATAATTTCCAAATGATTTATATGATTTGTTGACATTAAAGCGTATCTATCCTTATGATTATTGTTGTTCCGTGTCCAGATTTACAAAGGAAACTGTTCCATCGACCGGTTCTTTTTACTATAGCCTACACGATCGTAGTTGCACCCTCAAGGAATACAGATTTTCTAAAAAAGTTTGTACTGAGGGAAGATGTAAAATCAGCTTTTACTACTGCAAGCCGTATTTGTTGGGTGTCTTGTTAACTTTGTTAGACATTATATGTAAAAAATTGAACAAAACGGATGGTATACTTAATCTTGATTTTGGATATTATTTTTCATCTCCTCATTTAGTGATGGACCTCATCCTAAAAATTATCGGGGAAAAAATTGGGTCAATCGCAAACAATTATCAGCACCTGTTCATTGGAAGGTCGGTAATGAGTGGTTATGTTCATGGAGATCTTATATTACACATTGATCCAAATATAGAGACGAAAAGTACGAATTTGGAAGCGATTTCTCTTGACATTAATTCTCTCTATTCTTTAGTAAAATTCCAATATGCATTGCCTTTTGATTGATATAAATTTTTCAATGATTTTCGTATTTCCTATTTCTACAGACTTGACAGCGATGTGAAGACTTAGCTAAGTAGATATATTTTTTAAAGTGCTTGAAATATCCCAGTTGAGCTTCATGATTCAGTAAAGGATTTTGTTTTCCCGTGCATCAATAGACCTGTGACTAGGGATTCTTAGAGCCCTCGTAATAGGCGTTTAGTCAAGGTAGATGGATTGCATTGGTCACCTTCAAAACAAAAGCTTATTGCTGACCTTCTGTCAAAAAAAATATAGTTGTGCATCATGTAACCTTCAAATTCACGTAAAACAGCTTTCAATGTCACGCCGGTTCACTGAGTGCTACAACTGATCCAAAACCATCTTCAAAAACGTGGTGTGGAAGCTTTGTTAGCCTACGTTTAGACGTACAAATTAAGGCTGAAAAACGACTTATGAAGTTGAGTTGGATTACGGCTCTTGGCGCAATGTGTGAGCGGTCATACGAAAACTCGTTCTTACGTTGTGACCGACCCCAAACAATGTGCTCGAATTATTGCCGATCCAAATTACGGTTGCTTCACAATAATTGCCCCGGATATGGTATTTTTGAATAGGGAAAAAAACAGTATTATCCGGAATACAAATGTTGCTACAGGTAGTGCGATCTTGTAAATCTAAAAAAAGATCAAGCTGGAATGTTAGTATAATGCGGCTAAGGTAAAGCGCCCGGAGAAGGGTCAAGTAGAGGTCTGGTATGGGGACACGGATTATATACTGTTAAAAGTAAAAACCCCAAATAAAATTGTGTATTGTGCACGAGATGAAACGATGTGCTCACGAATGGACTACACAAACCGAAGTGGGGTTTACCCAGAGGTAGTGACACGTTAGGTGCAAATTCATCTATAATTTTTGAAATCTAAAACAGGAATTAAATTGAATTCCAGTGGCATGTTTGTAAGTCCGAAGGTGTATTATAGACAGACAAACGAAGAGAAAATAGAAAAATTTTGCAAATAGGTACCCATACACTTTGTGGATAAGAATTTTGGATTGAACATAGATAGGAATTGTATTGCTGAAAATGAAAGTCCATAAACTAAACTGTTGGTAATTCTTTCTCTCAAATACAGAAACTTCACTGTAATGTGGAAAAAATGGCCAAGAGTACTATCTCCGACATGGTCTATGTTTGTCAAGACGGTTTGACCAACCTTCCCCTTGGAGACTATTTAACTTCAGATCGGGTCAAATGTCTTATCCATAGGGAAAGTCTCGGTTTGAATAAAGTCCTGTAAATTTTTTCCTAAAACCTTTGGGAGGGGGGCCTCGCGGCCTTTGGGGGGGGGGGGGGGCTCACGGCCCGGGGGGGGCCGCCAGCAGGGGGGCGCACTGCCACTATCAGTTATTTTTTTTTTACTTAGAGCAGATTTTTTTGTAAATGTTTAATTAAAAAAAAAGTGAAATTTTAATTGCTTTAATCTAATGTTGTATTTTTTCTCTATAAATAAACAAAAAAAAATTAATTTATTTAAGTGTTTTTTCTCTGTGTGCCTATATGAATGTTGTATTTTTTATTATAAATAAATTTAAAAACAAGTTTATTTTTTTTCAGGTTTAATGTACTTTTTTCAATGTATTGTTACTTTTTTTTCTATGCATATAATAAAAGAAAATATGATTCTTTATTCGTCTTCTTCTTCTTGAACAGAGTAGTAGTAGTAGTAGTAGTAGGGAAATTATTTAGTCATTAGACAATTATGGTCTACAGTTAGTTGTCCAGGTGAACTGTTGAAGGGAACATGTATCAATTTAAAACACCATTCAGATCATGTCTGTGTTGGCCACCAATGTCGGGCAAAACAAAACTTATAAGTAAAATAATAAAATATTGCGATAAAATATTTGTTGGAGAAACAAAGAAATTATACTCTTGTTTTAATATGTGGCAGGAGTCAAACGGTAAAATAACAGCAATGTTTCCCACTACCATTGATATAGTGCAGATACAATTCATACTAGAACTCGATGTTTTTAACATTATTGAGCCAAACTATTGGCTGATCATTGACGATCTGGCCGAATCTATTGAACAATAGTCCCAGGAAATGCTGCAATTGTTCACTGTTCGCTCTCATCATGAACAGATTTCCGTTACTCTGGTACTACACAATCTCTTTCATCAGAGCAAATGTATGCGAACACTTGCATTGAAATGCACCTACTAGACCATCTATAGACTTTTTCATGAATCTCTCTCGCTAATAACCTTCAATAAACAAATCTATCCAGGTGCCCCTAAATTTCAACTTTCGGCATACAATCAGGCAACTAATAAACCGTACGGTTATTTACTAATGGATCTTAATCAAAATACCTCAGAGGATCTACGTGTAGTCACAGATATTTTTGACAATGAAATTACAATATATATCCCTTTAAGCACTAAAAAGACCTATTAGTCGCTATCCTGACAATGAAGAGGCTACTTGAAAATTGACATTTGTTTTCAGTTCTAAGCACTTCAAAACCTCAACTTAGGAAAGCAATGCTCTAAAACGGCAATGAAAACGATTGTATTAATCTAATATATGAACTTTGTTTAAGTTTGATTGAGGGTAATTTTCAACTGCCAAAATTATTTAAGCAACAGGAAAAGCAAAATCGTTCCATTGTACGTACATGGGCCTCTAAAAACCAAGAAAAGAATTTTAAAAGGAAATAACTTTTTCAGGCAGGCGGTAGCCTTTTCACACTTTTCCTGCCAATAATCGCAGGACTTGTAAACGTTTCTCTCTAGAGAATGACTAAACCCTATAGATTGACTGCTAATAAACTCGCTTTCTCACCCGAGGAATATTTTGTGGATAATCTGAGTAAATTTCATCGCAATTAATCCACTGGGGATGATAAAAACTGATTTTACTTCAAGATTCACTCCACTGAGTGGAAACACACAACTTGCATCTAATTTAGTCCACTACTGCTGCCGGTATTGATCCCAAAAAAGAATAATCTCCACAAGATTCTGATGCTGCTGCTGTAGCACAATTAATGACGCAGTAATTAGATTAATTTTTATTTAAATTTGTAAATATAAGGCCCCACTCATATCGTCAAAAAAGTAAACGACTCCTAATCTATCTCTTGGAAAGTGTTCAATATCATATTCGAGTTGAGATCATTGGGAAAGGGATTATAATTTATGGCAAGAGCTATAATCTACTTGATTTAGTCTATGATATGGATTACAAATCGTAAAGAAGTATTATCATTTGACGCTAATCTATACAACTTTTTAAATACATTAAACGTACCCAAAAGTCTTATTAGCAATAAAAAAATTTTAAAAAAATTAAATGAACATGCATCATCCTCATCATCAACAACATTGACACCATTAAAATATTAACATGAAAAAGAATAAAGTTTTAAATCAATTTTGGAAAATACTAGCACACCACTGATAGCTAGACAAAAGCGAAGACGTATCAAGTCACCATGACCACCACCACCATCACCAACAGTCAATTTACAAAAGGGTAGCGGATGTTACACAACGGGTTTACGTTCAAAATGGTTGAAGTTCTGAAAGGTGTTTATGAAAATATTGGTGAGGCGGGGAGTTTAAGTACCCCAACCACACTTTCTAAAGTCACTGGTGTTCGCACTAAAAATGTACAAGACTATCTATAAAATGAATCAAGTTACACTCTGCATAGAAATCATAGACTTCGTGCCAATCAATATCGAAAAACTAAAGCCTTTTACCAACTTGGATATAATGCAAGCAGATCTCTTGGCTCTAGATGAGCTTCAACGACATCATAATATGCCATGCATGTACTTTCTTCATTCAATCTCTGTTTATAGTCAAATTGAATATTAAATTCCATTGCGATCTTAATGAGGCGTTGATGTTGTTCGGTCCCTTGAATGTATTCTCCAAAAGGATTCGTATAAAAAATTCACACGGATCGTGGTAGAGAATTTGTTAATCCCCATGTTGCAAAAGTACTAGAAAAATATAGTACACTGCTCTATCATAGTCACAGTCCTATAAAGGCTGCATTGGCCGAACGATTGATAAGAAATAATCGACTTTTAATTTCAAGATACTGTACATTGAAAAATACGGTGGCTTTTATTAATGATCTTGATAAAATCATGTTGATATTTAATGAACAACCTCATCGATTATTGCCAAACTGTATACCAATAGAACTTCATCATTCTGATCACGTTACAATTGACACCTTTTTAAAACAGTATACCAATGAAACGACTGTCAAGAAGAAAAATAAACTCACTGTTGGTGATACTATTTGAATTAATAGAAAAACTAATGTTTTTGAACAGGGGAATTACTTATGGTCCACAGAATTTTTTAAAGTGGGAAAAATCCTAGACACTAAACCCATAACTTATCGCCTGCGTGATACCAAAGATGAAGAGATTCTCGGCGGCTTTTATGACTATGAATTGCAAAAAGTTAAAAATGCTAGTGAAATCTATCAAATTGAAAAGATATTAAAGATACGTACTCGCAGAGGTAAGAAACAGTTACTTATTCGGTGGCTAGGATACAACTCTGATTTTGATTCTTGGATCGGTGTTGAAGATACAGGCAATGCCCAATGATTTCTATGTAACTTTCATGTCCAACGTTTCCGATCCTCTCTACAATGACTTGAATATTACAAGTGATTTTTGTACAAAACTATCCCCCGCCATCAAATTTGACTGTGCATATGAAGTGGCTCTTGTCGACTGTATTCTCAATAATACCTATGACATTCTGAGAAACAATCGTGTGTATGATAGAAAAGTTATACCATTCGATTGGACTATGAATGGGTTCGGCTATGTCGACTATGATTGGGTTGAAGCACTTAAGCATAGTGACTACCCACATGCCGAATTTAAATATATTAAATATGATTCGAAGTCAGATTTGTGTTATACAAACAAAAGAAAAATTAGCATTCTCACTTTTAATTATTCATTGGAGTATGATAAAATTAAAATTAGATCACCCGTTTAGAATGGCATTATTACAATCACTCATAATCTGAGGAACGCCCTTGATTTTAAATAGACTATGATAAATTGGAAAAATGCTGGCACCGTTTACGGGATGGATCAAGTTATGTTTGCTGATTATCCACCTGGTTTTGCCTCGGACTCTTGCATATTTCTCTATGCTTCCTTTCCGGAAACATCGAGAGTAGGTAATTCAAATTTCCCCCTCTTGCGTGTTGTTGAACGAGAAAAATCTCAGGAACTTGTACATCACGGTAATATGAATACTCTTCAGTACTATACCGTAAACGGTACGTATTCGGAAGTCTGTTAGTTAAAGCTAAGAAGTAAAGAGGGGGATCCTGTAGCAATAGAAAAAGTCTAAGCAGTGATTAATTTTTGTTTTCGACCCATTGCCAACGACAGCACAATCACCTAAAATGAATAATAGAAGAATTCCATTTGTCTACCCCGATATCGATTGCTATGTCGGTGCTTTGAGTCCACATCAAATAGGCAATGGATTGGACTACTACAAGAGGCGTAGTACAATGTCTGGCTATGGTCTTGGTAGCTGGTTTGCTAGGCTATTTCTTTCTGCACTACCCCTTGCCAGAAAATATCTCGTAACCGCTGCATCAAATTTTGCTACCTCCACACTACAGGACTGGGGGTCGGGAAAGAATTTCAAGGAGAGTGTTAAGAAAAATATTAGATCTTCAGCAAGAGCCGTTGGTGAGCAACTAAAATCTAGACAAAATGGGGAGGGATTGAAAAGGATGCGTTCGCGTCATTCACTCATCTGTCTCCACCCAGGCGGGAAGCAAAGGACATCAACAAGGAATTTAATGATTAAAACATTGAAGGCCGATAGGCATAAGAAGAAAAAGAAAAATATTTTTAGATCAATTAATGGTTTCTTTTATTATGATGAATTATCTCCCTAAAAATTTAGAATACACAAAAAACAGGTAATAAATGAACATATTTAAAGCTGAATTCTTTGATTTCTTTATAAAGTGTGGCTTATATAAACAGGTTAACCCTCAACAACCCCTTTCTGAAAATATACACTTTCAAATATTTTCCAATGAAGACTATTTCATTGATTTGTCATCAACATTTATTGATTTAAATGTCGTGGGGAAGAAAAAGTCAGATAATACGACTCCAAATGCTGACGATAGTCTTTCCTATGAAAACTTTATTCTACACAACCTATTCAAACAAATTAATGTATTTATTAATGGGAAATTGGTGATAACTAGCAATAAATTATCCAACTACACAAGTTTCATAAGTTTCAGTAGGTTGGAACTAAATGTATACTAAGTGATGCGGGAGAAGTCAGTAGACCAGGAAACACAGTAATGCGTAGATACTAAAGATGAGTCGACTACTGCAGTGACCCAAGAGCACCATACGGTTTGAATATCATACTTTAAGGTATTCAAAATACCTACATGGCTACCCCCCAATGTCAAGATTAAAATAAAACTAAATATTGCATAATCAAATTTAGTTTTGAGAAAAATACTTCCTGCAGCACCTGATGCGAATTTCGTTATCACATCGGCGATTCTCCAAGTCCAAAAACAACAAATTACGATCTCGTGTGCATTAGCAGTGGAAAAGCAATGAAACGACGACAACAACATTTAACTTCTTTTCCGCTATACACCAATCAATGTCTCAGAGCCACCGGTTCTCTTAGATATAGTGATTAATTGCTTATCAATGGAAAAATCCATTAAAAATTGGCTTTTAAATTTGTGAAGAGTAGCAGTGCCGTTGGATCCTGGACTGAATCCCCCCATGATTTTAATTTTTTCGGTCTATCTAGTCTTGTGTGCAAAGTGAATGGTATTCCACTGTACACTCTATTATTTGACAAAACATCCTATAGAACTCTGTACGGGTTGACTATGCAATCCCTAGATCATGATTCTCAACTATTTGAAAATGGAATAACCGATTCTATGTTTTCAAAAAATCATGGAGTTATTGTTTTGGACTTGTCTGGCACACAAGATGTGAGCATAGTACGTACTGGAAATGTACATTTAGAGTGCGATTTTGATAATGCTTTGACTAAGAGTGACACTCTAATATCATCGAGTGAATTTGAAACCAATTGGTATATCTAGCCTAACGTTAGTTTTCTACTAGATCGAGGTCAAAAAGCACAAACCAAATCCTATCTATATTTCGTAGGAATCTCGACATTTCCCAGTACAAGTCCTATTGCATACCTTCGGACTTCATTGAAAAAATTCCAAGTGTTAACAATACCCTAATCATTGTTAATAGCAGTCCATCGACTTTGAAGACTGGCCAATGCCTTAGAATCGATCAAACAACAAATAATATTGGATTTTTGACCTACTGGTTCTAACGTGTGAAGTCAAAGAACCATATCGCAACTGCTGCATCTAAAACGGTGTAGTGACTAGTGTACAAAATTTACAAAAAGTGCTAGGTTTAACAACTAATGCATGCCGTTGTCACGCACTAATCCTTTTCAGGCGCTATTGTTGATACTCTTCCCCCACAACATTTATTAATACCTGCATAGGTTTAACTTAATTGGATGAATATTTATTGGAGAACATACTTACAGGTGTATTTAATATTGATTTTAGTGCCCTACGAATAAAATGTTCTAAAAATGTATGTGAAATTGTTTATTAATAAAAATTTATATACTTGATAAAACAATTTTTATACTCTTTAGATTTCATCTTATACTAGGTATAGGTATTTGTCGACAACAACTAGTGCAGTTAGATTATCTGAATTCACAGTATACTGATCCTGATGTATTGCAATGTCAGGGTCACATTTTCTACAGTGGATCGTAACTTCACTCTTGCTATATTTCTTTGTAAAGTCAATGACGCTATTCTCGTTCATTTTATAGAATTAACTTGTTCCAATTTGTTTATTTGAAGTAATTTCACAAATAGTGTCCTCAAGTGGCGAATCACATTCCGTCACAGACAAATGAAAATCAGTGGGCTTATAATCATAGTAGTCATTGTCTTCACAACGATGACGTAGAAACCATATTCTTTTGTTGTTCCAGCAGTTGAATCGTTGACCCGTTTCTTCCTCCCAGAACAATCTAAAACCACGACGATACCAATCTCTTAGCAATAAACTAAAATCACGCTTAGGATTCTTTCCAATCATACCGGGATGTGTATTCTTCCACTGATTACATTTATCATAGTGGCAATTGGAGCATAGATGACCTCTAGGATGAGAGTCACACACCTCTTCATAACAGGAATTACAACCTTTAATTTGTATAAAATATCCTTTATTTAATTTTAATGGGTTGCATCATATAGACTTTTCATCCTACTCGTCAATCATCGTGCGGTTCTTATGCGTTGACCAACTGTCCGGTGTGTAAATACATAGTGAGTATATACGGAACATTTTTTCATGTGTTAACACTCTCACTATCACAATTAGACTCGGCTAGAAACAGCAAAAAAATTGAGAGAGAGAGAGAGGAGTAAATATCACCTTTTTTTATTTTTGGATCCCTAAAAAACAGGTGTGAGATCGAAAAAAAAAACACTCTGGTTAAAAAACTTTGCTATGAAACAAATTTTCTAGGAAACTCCGATAGCCACACCGCTTTCTTTTTTTGCAATATTGCGGAGCATATAGGGAATCCATAACCGATTGGACCAGCATCTACAGGACTTAATCACAGCGATTACAGTTTTGTGAAGTGATTCGTTGCATGTAGTTGTAAGAATGTCTTCGTGAACTTATCAAGTACATTCATTGTGCAATTGACAGCAAAAACAGAAAAAAAACCTGATTGACCACAGTATACTCTGCCAAATAACCACTGGCTGTGGACTATGCCTTGGAAAGCTACCATGGAACGTACCGTACGCAGATAACATAGGAATTGCTATACAGGCTGCAGGAATGGAACATAGATATCTACTTCTACCTGCTGTGTTATATGACATTGCCAATTTAGTTTCTGAACGGTTTGGATAATTTGGGATCCATCCAGTTCTAACGTTACAAGTAGTCTTATGTTGAATTGAAAAAGCACCTACAATAGGCTTTTTTCCATCGTTCAATTGTTAATTAACAGTGTTTGCTAACAATCTTCTGTGGGCTCTGGGTAATAGAAGTTTTACTTAACAGAAAAGAAAACTCAGGTTAGCCTATTAGGCTAGGCCGTCTCTGAATTCATTTTATGGAATGGAAACCAACAAAAGAATCTGTTAATTGAATAAATATTAGCAGTCATGGATTCTTTATCTATGTTTGTAACACGGAAACTAGACAACTTGATTTCCTGCATTGTTAATTTCATGAGCACTCTTTTAATTTTCAAACAACTGTATCAAACAACGACGGCGGAAAAACAGCCTAAATAAGCCTACAGCCGAATTAGGAGCTGCTAGATGGCAGTGGCGTTTATTTCTGAGTAATAGGTTTAAGTCATACCCTTAGAAGTTTATTTGATACTTGTTAATTAAACGAAACACAATCGAGAAGTTTGCTGAATGTAAGATTTGAGAAAACCGGTTTCATAGCCACAAAGACAAATGACGGGTGCCAGAATGCATCGGACTTGTTTAATTTGGGCTATATATTTGCACATTCGGGGGGGGCGCTGAGGGTAAGGTTAGGTTAGGGGTGCTGTCCAAATGCCTTACCCCTACTCCTAATATGCAAATATATAGCCCAAATTCTATTATTATATACACTAAAGGTTATATCATGGTTATATTTTGTTAGGATTAACCTAACTTAACTTCTTGGGTGTTTCGTTTAATTAACAATTATTGTTTATTATTAGTTTTGATTTTGGACGTTCTAGAGTAGTTTGTTTATGAAAAGATTTTTAAAGAGTAAATTGTCGTGGCCACAATAAGTGAATCGGTATAGTTAAACCGAACTTGGAGCCTCTTATAATTTTATTTTTACAATAAAGGAACATTACATGCTATGATTTTATGAAACAAACTATTCGTGTCTTCATTGAAGAAACTTTCGAAACTTGAATATAGTTTGTTATCTAGGAACGAAAGAATAAAAAGATAGAGTTAAGCATGTGATTTTGTCAGTAACGCGATCATGAAATAAAGATTGATAGACAGTTGGTAGTTTTTGCAATCAATACGCCTTGCGTGATTCATAATATATCTTGACAGTCTACATTGTTTTGACAAATAAAAACTGGATTTACAAGAGCAATTTTAGTTGATTGATTGCCTTATAAAGACTAAAAAATAAGTTGAATAAAACGTGGGGTCATCATTAGATATTCTCCACAATCTGCATTGTTGGGACAGTGTCTGCAACCTAATAACCCGGCACCATACGTGCCGGAATTTAGAGAAGGGTTTCATAAGGACCTATCAATTGACAAATATTTCCCTTGTAATACTGTTTTGAAAATATATGCTATTTTGATTAGATTCAACCGAACAGTAGGTTAGTTTGTAAATCTCGAAGAAGAGTCTGAAAATGCTCAGAAATAGCGTTATATTTAGAATAAATAGTATATCGCTGAAATCATCATTTTCGAAAAACCCATAACTGGAGGTTATCAGTCACATTTTTGAACGGGCAACACCGATGTAACATGGTGTCTTTTTTAGTGCTTTTTTTCTTTAGCCTAGGGATGGTGAATTGGACCAGTGGTTATAGAATATTAGGAGACAGCTAGTTTGAATCGGAATGAAAATATCTAGATACATTTTTAAGTAACGAAATAGATTGTGCCACAGTCAATGGGTGTTTTCTATCTTTTTCTGCCACAAAACCAGAAAATTGGTCTAAATAGATCCTAAAGGACCTATTTAGGTCATTTGGCCTAAATAAAGGACCCGGATAATGCAAATTCTGAGATAGCCAATTAATTTGTCTAGATTGGCAATCCTTAATTTCAGGCCAATTCTTAATTCTTAATATTGGGGAACAGACAAGCTCTTTAAGAGATTAAATAAAAAAAAGCAATTTTTCCAACATTAAAACTTAAAACGAACAAAAACATCATGTATATGAGGGGGTTGCTCCCTCCTCAACATCTCACTCTTCACGCTTAAGTTTTTTAAGTACTTTTAGAAAAGGTTCTTATTGTTCTAATTAAACAAGCCTTGTGTTTCGGGAGTCGTTCTTAAAGAATTAGGACAAAATTCAAAATTTAGCGTAAAGAGAGAGGTGTTGAGGAGGGCGCAACCCCCCTCATTTACGTTGATTGCGCCACACTGAAGGGGTGTTTTCTATCTTTTTGTTCATAACTGACAGACCTTCCCCAAGCAGCTTTGGGGGGTCATACTATTTCCAAAAAAATAGCTATCGGACCTTCAACTATGCTGAACAAAATGATTATCTCAAAATTCTGATTAGGCGACTTTAGAAGAAAAAGGCGCGTGGGAGGCGGGCTATTTGCCCTCCAATTCTTTTGATCACTTAAAAAGGGAACTATAACTTTTAATTTACGTTGGAATAGCTCTTTCTCTAGATTCTAAGACATCGTTGATATGTTAAATAAATGAATACCCTGCCTCCCCCCAACCCATAAGATAAGATCACTCCTGGGAAAAAAAGAAACAAAAAAAAACAAAACAAACGCAACCGTGATTTTTCTTCTGGCAAAAAACACGCAATTCCACATCATTGCAGATATGAGCTTGAAACCTCTGCAGTAGGGTTCTCTGGTACGCTGAATGTCATGGTGTGATCTTCATTCAGATTCTTTGTCTTTTAGTAAAATCAATAAGAATTGCGGACATAAAGAAAGAGAAGAAAAGAAATAAAATGTGTGCTTAAAACATAAAACGAAGTTACACCATCAAATTGGAACGAGCGTTTTCAATTTCACTAAAATATGAATCATGCCAAAGAAATGAGAAAAAGGTAGATATAAAGAAAGGGAAGAACAAAAGTGATAAAATTTATACCAGTAGGATAAATAAAGTTAAAAATATTTTTAATAATACTAAAACATAAAAATATATAAGCAACGGAAAAAGAAAAATAGAAAAATATATGCTTTGCATAAGCCGCCTCTTTAACAAGCTTTCAAATCGTTGGATTTTTATCAAAACTCCCCGAAGTTTCTTTTCCAAATTACTAATAACTGTTCAGCTGAATCTGAATAAAAATTGTTATTTAAAAAATTGTTTTAAAAAACCTGTCAAAAATAGATATCCGTCTAACCACCCTTAGAAGGGTTTTTCCCTATTTTGAAAATCAGGCAAGATTTTCCAGGTTCGTGTCCTTTCTTTGATGAATTTTTTGGTATCAAAGTTTTTATTTTTAGACTTTTGGTTTCTATTTAGCTGTGTCGCTCCCTATTAGTAGGGAGCTATCAATATCTCCGAGGCGCATTCGGTGCTGCCATCTACAATTTAGTCTAACGCCAAGCCTACATAATTTATTCAAGGATTATTGATCCACGAAGGGGGACAGATTTCTGAGAAATTGATTGCATAATTGACTAGGACAAGAGGGAGAAGTGGATTTCTGAGAAATTGATTGCGTAATCGAGGGGAAGTATATTTCTGGGAAATTGATTACATGGATAGATTTCTGAGAAATTGATTGCATAATTGACTAGGACAAGAGGGGAACGGGAATGACACAATATGTTCACTGAATATAAGCATGAAATTGTTACTGATCCAGGGACTTAGAAATTACATCACTTGATTTATAGGAATTATGCAGGACTCTAAAGAGATAGAAATTATATTTTAATAAGGCTTCATTTTCTTTAGGCTTAGCGATAAATGATCTTTAGTGACAGAGATAAATTAATATTTTTTTTAAATATAGTGTTTCTGATCTTTAGTGACAGAGATAAATTAATATTCTATCGAAACCTTAATAATGTAGGTAGGAACATCTTAGAGATGAAGAGATTAACGCGGGAATTTTTTCCGGAGAATTTCAAATGTGACAGCGCAAGGATGCCAAAACGAAAGGAATACGCATAAATTACGTTTAGGGATTATTTGGGTAAAACTGTTTAAGACATTATAGAAGATGATTTAGGCGAAACAGTTTGAGACATTTTAGAAGATGATTTGGGCAAAACAGTTTGAGATATTTTAGAAGAAGATTTTAGAAGATGATTTGAGGTGAAACTCTGTGGTCGTTATAATACACAAGCTCCATTTGAACAGTATTGTGAGGTCCCCTACCCCAACCCTAAAGGGCCCCATCCCCCCAAACCAAAGGGCCCCATCCCCCGGACCCCAAAAGACCCCCTGGGTCCCCAAATGCCCCCCGAGCCCCCAAAGGCCCCCTGGGTCCCCCAGGTCTCCAAAGGCCCCGGGTCCCCAAAGACCCCCCGGGTCCCCAAAGGGCCCCAGCCCCTCTTCCTCCTTCCCGTTGTTGATTTTTTTAAAAGTTTTTTCGGACTGAATTTTTTTTAGACTTAGAAATTATCCAACATTTTTCCGGTTTTTTCTTTAACCCATTGGCATAATGTCTAAAGTGCCTGTCTTTCTCTGTTTGTGTGTCTGATTCTATTTGTTTGCATGTCTGGGTTGGTGTTTGCAAGTCCAAGAATTTGTCTTTGTTGGTTTGAATGCACAAAGTGTCTATCTCTTTATGTTTTGGTGTCTGATTCTATGTGTTTGCATGTTGGGTTTGGTTTTTGAAAGTCCAAGAATTTGTCTTAGTTGGATTGCAAGCCTAAAGTCTCTGTTATTCTCTGTTTGTGTGTCTGATTCTATTTGTTTGCATGTCTGGGTTAGTGTTTGCAAGTCCAAGAATTTGTCTTTGTTGGTTTGAATGTGTAAAGTGTCTGTCTTTCTCGTTTTTTGTGTCTGATTCTATTTGTTTGCATGTCTGGATTGGTGTTTACAAGTCCAAGTATTTTTCTTTTTTGGTTTGAAGTTCTAAAGTGTCTGTCTTTCTCTGTTTTTGTGCCTGATTCTATTTGTTTGAATGTCTGGGTTTATGTTTGCAAGTACAAGACTTTGTCTTTGTTGGTTTGAATGTCCAAAGTGTCTGTCTTTCTCTGTTTGATTCTATTTTTTTGCATGTCTGGGCTGGTGTTTGCAAGTCCAAGTATTTGTCTTTGTTGCTTTGAATGTCTAAAGTGTCTGTCTTTCTCTGTTTGTGTGTCTGATTCTATTTGTTTGCATAAAGAAAGAAAAACGAGCAAAAATGGGGTTTTTATAGCCCAAATGAAGATACTGAAAAAACAAAGCGAATATTTCGAGATTGCCGAATAACTCCCTTTTATGGTTGTTAGGTAGTTGGTTTTAATTCTTTTAATTTTTGGCTTTAATTGATACATCGTTTCGTTTCGCGCTGAAAAAGAGAGGCGTTTGTCCTCTCGAAATATTCGCTTATTTTTCTCAGTATCTTCATTTTGCCAATAAAAACCCCATTTTTACTCGTTTTTCTTTCTTTATGTGATGTCAGGCCAATGTGGTTTAAGAAATTATATTTGTTTGCATGTCTGGGTTGGTGTTTGCAAGTCCAAGTATTTGTCTTTGTTGGTTTGAATGACTAAAGTGTCTGTCTTTCTCTGTTTTTGTGTCTGATTCTATTTGTTTGCATGTGTGGGTTGGTCTTTGTCTTTATTGGTTTGAATGTCTAAAGGGTATGTGTTTGTCTTTTTGTGTATTTGGTTCTATTTTTTGGCATGTCTGGATTGATATTTGCAAGTCTAAGTATTTGTCTGTGTTTGTTTGAATTTCTAAAGTGTCTGTCTTTCTATATTTGTATGTTTGATTATATTTTTTTGAGTTTCTGGGTTGATGTTTGCAAGTCCAAGTATTTTTTTTTGTTGGCTTGAATGTCTCAAGTGTCTGTTTTTCTCTGTTTGATCCTATGTGTTTGCATATCTGGGTTGGTGTTTGCAAGTCCAAGTATTTGTCTTTGTTGGTTTGAATGTCTAAAGTGTCTGTCTTTCTCTGTTTCTGTGTCTGATTCTATTTGTTTGCATGTTTGGGATGGTGTTTATAAGTCCAAGAATTTGTCTTTTTGGGGATGAATGTCTAACGTATCTGTCTTTATCTTTTTGTTTGTTTTTTTCTATATGCTTGTATGTAAATTGGTTTTTACATGCCCAAGTATGTGGCTTTGCTTGTTTAATGCTTCAAGAGTTCGTGTTTCTCTGTTTGTTTGGTTTATTCTATTTGTGTTAATGTGTGGGTTGGTGTTTGCAAGTTAAAGAATTTGTCTTTGTTGGGTTGAATGTCTAAAGTGTCTGTCTTTCTCTCTGTTTGTGTGTGTGATTCTATTTATCTACATGTCGGGGTTGGTGTTTGCAAGTCCAAGAATTTGTCTTTCATGGTTTGAATGTCTACAGTGTCTGTTTTTCTCTGTTTGATTCTATTTTTTTTCATATCTGGGCTGGTGTTAGCAAGTCCAAGTATTTGTCTTTGTTGGTTTGAATGTCTAAAGTGTCTGTCTTTTTCTGTTTGTGTGTATGATTCTATTTGTTTGCATGTCTGGGTTGTTGTTTGCAAGTCCAACTATTTGTCTTTGTTGGTTTGAATGTCTAAAGTGACTCTCTTTCTCTGTTTGTGTGTCTGATTCTATTTGTTTGCATGTCTGGGTTGGTGTTTGCAAGTCCAAGTATTTGTCCTTGTTGGTTTGAATGTCTAAAGTGTCTATCTTTCTCTGTGTGTGTGTATGATACAATTTTTTTGCATGTCTGGGTTGGTGTTTGCAAGTCCAAGAATTTGTCTTTGTTGGTTTGAATGTCTAAAGTGTCTGTCTTTCTCTGTTTGTGTGTCTGATTTTATTTGTTTGCATGTCTGGGTTGGTGTTTGAAAGTCCAAGTAATTGTCTTTGTTGGTTTGAATGTCTACAGTGTCAGTCTTTCTCTGTTTGTGTGTCTGATTCTATTTTTTTGCATTTCTGGGTTGGTGTTTCCAAGTCAAAGAATTTGTTTTTTATTGTTTGAATGTCTAAAGTGTCTGTCTTTCTCTGTTTGTGTGTTTGATTCTATTTGCTTTCATGTCTGGGTTGGTGTTTGCATGTCCAATTATTGGTCTTTATTGGTTTGAATGTCTAAAGTGTCTGTCTTTCTCTGTTTGTGTGTTTGATTCTATTTGTTTGCATGTCTGGGTTGGTGTTTGCAAGTCCAAGAATTTGTCTTTGATGGTTTGAATGTCTAAAGTGTATTTCTTTCTCTGTTTGTTTGTCTGATTCTATTTGTTTGCATGTCTGGGCTGGTGTTTACAAGTCCAAGAATTTGTCATTTTTGGATTGAATGTCTAAAGTGTCTGTCTTTCTCTGTTTGTGTGTCTGATTCTATTTTTTTGCATGTCTGGATTGATGTTTGCAAGTCAAAGTATTTTTCTTTGTTGGTTTGAATGTCTAAAGTGTCTGTCTTTCTCTGTTTGCGTGTCTGATTCTATTTGTTTGCATGTCTGGGTTGGTGTTTGCAAGTCAAAGAATTTGTCTTTGTTGGTTTGAATGTCTAAAGTGTCTATTTTTCTCTGTTTGATTCTATTTGTTTGCATATCTGGGTTGGTGTTTAAAAGTCCAAGTATTTGTCTTTGT
>NC_142797.1:1272290-1299308 GCF_049724085.1 Artemia sp. Qi Xiang Cuo | reverse complement strand
AACCACGGAGTTTTAATATATGATGTTTGAAACTATTTTTTAAGAAACTGGCCGCCTCAAATTTTTTATTGGATGGTTTTGGGGAATAAAAGGCCTGGAAGGGGGAAGGGCTAGTTGCCCTCCGATCTCTTTTTACTCTGAGAAAGTGAATTAGTACTTTTAATTTCATATCAACTGAGGCCTCTATGAAGTTTATACGAGCATCCCTTTCATAAGAACTATATAGAGCCCCAGGACATACCTTACAACGCCTGCCCTCCAATCCCTGGGGGTCGTGTCAAAACTGAAGTTTTTCTTATTTGACTTTTGAACTATTTTAAAAAAATGGCTATCTCAAAATTTTATCGGATGGGCTTGCGGAAAAACGGGCGTGGGGAGTGGGGCTAGTTGCCTTCCGATCTCTTTTGACTCTTAAAATTGAAATAGAACTTCCATTTCCATTCAAATGAGCCCTTTCTGAAGTTTATACGAGTATCCCTTCCATGAGAACAATATATGCCACCAGGGCATAACTTGCAGTGCCTGTCCCCAGGCCCTGGGGGGTTGTGTCGACACCGAAGTTTTTGTTATCTAACTTTTGAACTATTTTTATTAAAATGGCTATATCAAAATTTTAATCGGATGCACTTGGGGGAAAAAGGGCGTGGGGGGGATAGTGACCCTCTGATCTCTTTTGACTCTTTCTAAACTGAACTAGAACTTTCAATTTCCAATCAAATAAACCCTCTCTTAAGTTTATACGAGCATGAAGTGTATAACAGCTATATATTCCCGCCTGGCATAACTTACAACGCCTACCCCGGCCCCTAAAGGATTGTGTCGATCCTGAAATTTTTGTTATATGATCTTTGAATCATTTCGAAAAAATGGCTCTCTCTAAGTTCTTATCGGATGGGTTTGAGGACAATAGGGCATCAAAGGGGGAGCTAATTGCCCTCCGATCTATTTTGACTCCGATCTCTTTTGAAAAGTGAACGAGAACCTTCAATTTCCAATCAATTGAGCCCTCTCCGAAGTTTATTCGAGCATCAGTTCCATAAGAACCAAATATGCCCCCAGAGCATTACTTACAAAGTCTGCCCCCGGGCCCTGGGGGTTTCGTCGACAAAGAAATTTTTCTTATCTGACCTTTGAACTATTCTTTAACGAAATGGCTATCTCAAAATTTTTATTGGATGGGTCTGATGAAAACAGGTTGTGATGGGGGGGGGGGGGTAAGGGCTAGTTGCCCTCGGATATCTTTTGACTCTTAAAATTTGAACTAAAACTTTCAATTTCCAATCAAATGAGCCCTCTCTGAAGTTTATACGAGCATCTCTTTCATAGGAACCATATACGCCTCCAGGATAACACTTACAACGTCTACCCCCTGGACCCTGGGGTATTGTGTCGACACCGGAGTTTTTGTTATCTAAATTTTGAACTTTTTTTTTAAATGGCTGTCTGAAAGTTTGTAGCGGATGGGTTTGGGGAAAAAGGACGAGGTGGGGCGCTAATTGCCATTCAATCTCTTGACTTTTAAAAAAGCAATTTCCATTCAAATAAGCCCTCTATGAAGTTTTCACGAGTATCCCTTTCATAAGAACCATACATGCCTTCAGAGCATAACTTAGAACGCCTTCTTCCGGGCCCTGGCGGGTTGTATTGAAGCTGGAGTTTTTCTTATCGGCCCTTGAACTATATTTAGCAAAATTTCTATTTCATCAGATGGGTCTGGAAAAAGAAGGTGTAGGGGAGGGAGGCTAGTTACCCTCAAATCTCTTTTGACTCTTAAAAAGTAAACTCAAACTTTCAATTTCCAATCAAATGAGCACTCTCTGGAGTTTATACGAGCATTCATTTCATAAGAACCATATAAGCCCCAGAACATAACTTACAACGCCTGCCTTCGGTCCCTGGGGGGTTGTGTCGACACCTGAGTTTTTGTTATCTGACTTTTGAACAATTTTCAACACAATGGCTGTCTCAAAATTTTTCTCAGATGCATTTGGGGAAAAAGGGGTGTGGGGGGGACTAGTTGCCCTCCAATCTCTTTTGACTCTCAAAAATGAATTAGAACTTTCAATTTCCAATCAAATAAGTCCTTTCTGAGGTTTTTATGAGCATCCCTTCTATAAGAACCATATATTCCCGCAGGGCATAACTTACAACGCTTGCCCTCGAGCCCTGGGGGGCTGTGTTGACCCCAGAATTTTTTTTTATATGGTCTTTTAACTATTTCTTTTAATACCTATCTCAAGGTTCTTATCGGATGGGTTTGAAGAAAAAAGCACGTGGAGGGGAGGGGGTAGGTGCCTTCCGACCTCTTGTGATTCTTAAAAGGTGAACTAGAACTTTCAATTTCCAATTAAATGGGCCCTCTTTGAAGTTTATACGAGTATCCCTCCATAAGAACCCTATATGACCCCAGGGCATAACCTAGAACGCCTGCCCCGGGCCCTGGGGGTTGTGTCGACACCGGAGTTTTTGTTATATGATATTTGAACTATTTTTAACATAATAGCTATCTCAATTTTTTAATTAGATGCATTTGGGAAAAAGCCTCTCCGAAGTTTATACGAGCATCACTTCCATAAGAACCATATATGCCTCCAGGGTTTAACTAAAATGCATGCCCCCGGGCCCTTGGGGGTTGTGTCAACACCGGAGTTTTTTATGTAATCATTAAACTATTTTTAACAAAATGGCCATCTCAAAATTTTATCGGATGCATTTGGGAAAAAAGGGTCAGGGGGGGCTAGTTGCCCTCAGATCACTTTTTACTCTTAAAAAGGACACTAGAACTCTCGATTTTTAATCGAATGAGCCCCCTTTGAAGTATACGACGACTTCTTCCTTAAGAAGTGCCTCTGGGAAAAAAATAATAATAATAAAACATTGGAGCCATATGGCCTTTACTATAGGCAACGCTATAACGATGCCTCTGATATTCAAAGTAAAAATATGACCAACAGGGCTAAACGTCGATCTGAATCCCACTGGCACTGGGCTAAGTGTGGTAAAGTTTTTTTTATGGTTGTCAAGTGAAGTTGTAGTTGATGCCTTATTTCTCCTTTCACAGGGGGTATACCTGTGGTCCTAAGGTAATTAAACTTTGGTGGCATGCCTTGGGCACGCTAATCTGATTAAGAAGGTGTACCAACTCGGAATATTCGTGGAACTAAATTTGGATTGTAGAGAGGTTGTCTTTAACACAATACTTTTATTCAGCTAACATACACCAGTACAAGTCTGATAACACATAAACCGCTGGGACTGGTTGTCCCAGGGAGTCAATAATTATACGAATACTATGGTAAGATATAATATAATAAGGCACTTGAACACTTATGATATTTGACATATAATCCAAGGTATTTCTAAGATTAACGAACCTGAGGTCAGTCCGACATAAAATTAGTATATATCACACCCCGATCCCATAAAATGTATCTTTTATACATTTCGTCAACCCCACCTTTTCGGGGCCCACTGACGCACATAGCTAAGAAGTGGTGATTTCTCGATTTCCTATTAAGCATACACATGCCAGGATGCATTCCTTATCTTAATAAAAAGTGGTATTTCGAAACTTTGTATTGCCCCTTAATGTTTTAATTAAAATCCCAAATTTGACTTAATTAGAAAGCGCACCACATAAGTATTTCCTCCTTTTCTAACAAAATCGCTAAACCTGAATTTCAGAACCTTACAATATTAAATAAAAAAAAAAGTTTTTTAAACTGAAAGTAAGGAGCGACATTAAAACTTAAAACGAACAGAAATTATTCCGTATATAAAAGAGGCTGTCCCCTCTTCAATGCCTCGCTCTTTACGCTAAAGTTTTTTATTGTTTTAAAAAATAAAGTTGTGAGACAGAGTCAAACTTTAGTATAAAGAGCAAGGCGTTGAGGAGGGGACAGCCCCTTTCATATACGGAATAATTTCTGTTCGTTTTAAGTTTTAATGTCGCTCCTTACTTTCAGTTTACAAAACTTTTTTTTTTTATTTATTTCTGATCGTTTTTAGTTAATGCAGCTTTTATTTTAAAATGCGAAATTCCACATTTTTGCTGATAGGAGTTTGAAGCTTCTTTAATAATGCTCTTTGCTAAGCTGAATCTGATGGTGTGATTTGCGTTAAAGTTAATTAAAAAAATTTGCAATTAAAACAAAATTTTATTGTTTAAAAAAAATTGAGTTGTGAGAAAGTCAAACTTTAGCGTAAAGAGCGAGGCGTTGAGGGGGGGGCAGCCTCTTTCATATACGGAATAACTTCTGTTCGTTTTAAGTTTTAACGTCGTTCCTTACTTTCAATTAAAAACTTTTTTTTTTATTTCATTTGTGAACGTTTTTGAATTAATGCAGGTTTTGATTTTGGCTCACCGTGCATGAATAATTAAAATGAAATTTACATATTAATTTTACTTTTATTTGGTTAAATGGCTTTCTCGAAACTTGTTGAATTTTATTTACGAACGTTTTTATTAGTAATAAATATACGTAACTCACAAATTAAATTACGTAACGAAATTCTATATTCATATATTTTTAATACGAATATTAGGGGGTTTTCCCCTTAGTCAATACCTTGCTCTTTAAGCTAAAGTTCAAATTTTGTTCCAATTCTTTAAAAATGACCCTTTAATCACAAAGGCCGTTAATTAGAATAAATAGCTCTTATGAAAGTACTAAAATATCTTTGGCTTAAAGAGCGAGGCATTGACTAGAAGGTGAACCGAATCATATAGCTAATATTTTTTTGTTCGTTTTAAGTTTTAATGTTGCTCCTTACTTTCAGTTAAAAAACTTGTTTCTTATATTTAATTTCTGATTTTGTTTTAAATAATGATGGGAAATACGGCACCCCCTTCATAGCAATAGCAATGTTCCTTCCCCCATGAAAACTTTTTTCATGAAAAGGTCCTCCCATATAACCCCCGGCCCACACCCACCCCCCACTACCAGAAAAAATTCCCCCTGAAAACGTCTGTATACTTCCCAATAACCAATACTATATGTTAACATTGGGTAAAGTTCATAATTTTCAGCCCTCCCCTGGGGGCTTGGAGGGATCAAGTCATCCTAAAAGACATAGCTACAACATTTTTGACCGCGTAGAATAAAAGGGTTACCTAAAAATTTTGATTAGGAGACTTTGGGAAAAAATGAGCGTATGAAGGGGCCTAGTTGGCCTCCATTTTTTTTGGTCACTTATAAAGAGCACTAAAACTTTTAATTTCCGTTCCAATGAGCCCTCTCGAGATATTCTAGGACCACTGGGTCGATACGATCACCCCTGGGAAAAAGAAAAAAAATAACAAATAAACACGCATCCGTGATCACTTTCAAGGGGTCTTTCTCCCTTTTTTCAAAAATCAGCCAAATTTTCTCAGGCGCGTAACTTTTGATGGGTAAGATTAAACTTGATGAAACTTATATATTTGAAATTAGAATTAAAATCCGATTCTTTTGATGTATCTATTGGTATCAAAATTCCGTTTTTTAGAGTTTCGGTTACCATTGAACCGGGTCGCTCCTTTCTTACAGTTCGTTACCACGAACTTTTTGATATTGTACTCAACTTATTCCCCATAAAAATAGAACTAAAGCTTGCATGTAACTTCCTGTCATCTTTCTAAAAAACAGGCATTATTACCAATATGCCTCATGAGCAAGTTCAACAAGCTTTCTCCACCTTAAACGAGGAAACTGAGGCCAAAATTGGTATAAAAGTTGTTTTTCCTGACCTTAAGGCCTTTGTAGATGTATCATCTGTTCCTGGACATGAACTACCCTTCATCTTTTCCAATTGATCCCAAATTTCTTGTTGAGATATAGGCCTAGGTAAATAATAGTCATTCTGTCTTAAAGGGTAAGACACCATCTCGAGACCAAAATCTTTATTGTCTGAGCCCTTCGACTTTTTCGACCTGACAGATCCTGATTCTCTATTTTCATAATAATCTGGGCATAGCTCAACTGGCGAGACATCCTCTTTAATTCTTAAGCCCTGGATTGAACATTTAACTACCGAACAATTCTATTCACGCTACAAGTTCTCTTATTTTTCTCATTGGCCTCTATCTGTCCGTCTTTCTCTTTTTAGCTCTTTTAACGCTATTATATTTTGACCTTAATTTTCTATCTTCAACTAACCTGCACGAATTCAGCTCCTGACCTAATATGTCTGTTGCTTTAAGAGGTCGGATGTTTCCTGTCTTGAGAAAATAGACCTGATGCTCTCATAAATTCAATGTAGAATTACCGAAACAGCTTGATCAATTTTAACTGGTTCTGAAAAATTCAAAATCAAATGAGAATCATTCTGAAAATTCTCACTTTGTAGTTCGTTTTTGGCCAATTCTTCTTTCTGCTAAGAAGAATCACCTTAGCCATCAAAACTGGTTTACGGATCCTTTCATGAGATGAGATATATGAGATATACATTTATTAAAGAAAGAAAACAAACACTATTCTCCTTTCGCCTGCCAAGAAAGGCAATAAGCTTGAAAGGGCAAGCGAGGTTATCACTCTCAGCTAATTAAAACAACATTCATACCTTGCTACTCAACACAAAATAAACTTATCTGATGAAGGAATAAAGGAAAAAATAGAGAAAGAAGAAAAGACAAGAAGTAGATAGAAAAAAAAAGCAAAGTAAATCGGGGAAATACCTTAAATAGAATGACGACCTGGAGTGGGCTTGACACCAAATTCACTCACGAGATAAAAGAAACTTCTTTGCCCGTGACTTGAAAGCCAGAAGACTAGGCGCATATTTCACACACTCGGGCAATATATTCCAAACATGGGGACCATAATGGCGAATCACAAAAGATGCCCGAGTGGTGCTC
Source organism: Artemia sp. Qi Xiang Cuo (assembly GCF_049724085.1). Taxonomy (NCBI): domain Eukaryota; kingdom Metazoa; phylum Arthropoda; class Branchiopoda; order Anostraca; family Artemiidae; genus Artemia; species Artemia sp. Qi Xiang Cuo. Next base: position 1,292,473 of record NC_142797.1, on the reverse strand, counting down.
CTAAATTCATGAGTTAAGTTATCAGCTTTTCTTGCATTATGATCATGACGGTATCTATTAAAAGTAAAAAGATTTTCAAAAGCAGGGGTGAGCAGCTGATTCAAATATTTATACGAGAAAATCGCGACTTGGTAATCTCGAATTTGGGATACATCCATTAACTTATTCTTTTTAAAATGCTCATGAGAACCTCATCAGAATCATCAAATTCAGAGAATAATTTTACAGCTCTGTTCTGAAGTTTTTGTACTCTTTTGAAACATGTTACAAAATTACTTGCCCATATAGAGCATCCGTAGCTAATATATGGGTAAAATATAAAAAAATTAATCATTTTCAGGATCTTTTTTGGGACTAGATTTTTAATTCTTCGTATCACCCCAAGGCCTCTGCTTAATTTTTCAGCTATTGCACTTGAATGTTTTTTCCACGACAGGTTTTCATCAACTAAAAACCCCAAATACTTCGTTATTGATACTCTTTTTATCACATTTTCTTGAACCGTGATATGTTCATTTCTAGCAGTAGACGAAAGTCTAGAAAATATCATGAAAAAGTTTTTGAAAAGTTTAGGGTTAACATATTTTGCTGAGAAAAAGTTAGAAATTCAGAAACTGCATTATTAATTTTATTACTCAAAACATCAAGTGAAGGCGCTGCCAGAAAGAGCAAAGTGTCATCTGCAAACAGGATGACACCATCCTCTGACAGGTAGTGTTTCACTCGATCAATGAAAATAATGAAAAGTAGAGGTCCCAGGATTGACCCTTGTGGGACCCCGCACTCTATTTTTTTTTTTTTTTTGAAGATAAAAATGACCCGTTCTGAACTATCTGATACCGATTGTATAGATACGATGAAAACCACTCCAGACTTGAACCCATCACCCCAATCGAGTCAAGAGCTTGAATAAGCTCTGAGTTGTCTACCGTATCGAACGTTTTTTTCATATCCAAAAACACAGCTGCGGGTATGAGACCAGCTTCAAATGCATCACTAATCCAATCAACCAATTTCAGAACTGCTATATCCGTAGATAGCTCTTTTCTGAACCCAAATTGATTTTCCATTAGAATTTGATTCTTTTAAATATAATAACTTAACTGGGTATGTACCACTTTCTCATATAACTTAGAAAAAATGGGAGAATAGATATAGGTCTTCGATTCGATGGGTCATCTTTTTTCCCTCCTTTATGAAGAGGAACCACTCTTGCAATCTTTAGTGCCTCCGGGAAGACTCCAAGATCTAGAGAAAGGTTGATGAGGTGCGTCAAGACAGTTAAGACACTCGTTTTTGCGGCTTTTATGAGTTTCAGGGAAAACTCATCCATCCCGCTAGAGCTTGACTTCATCGTGGCCAGGAATCGTGCGACTTCCCGTTCCGAATATCTTGCAAACTCAAAGGAATTCTGACTTGCAGGCTGTCTTTCAATGACAGATCCAAAACTCGCAGTTTTGCGTAGTTTAGCCCGCGCTTGATCGCAAAGTCTTTTTCCTTCATTTGCAAAATAACCACACAGAAATTCAGATGTCTTGAGAATCAGTAAGACGACCTCCTGTTGTCTCCATGACTCTCATCTCCTCCTTACTATGATATTTACCCAAAAGTTTATTTATTGTTTTCCATGTATTTTTCATATTCCCTTGATTTTCATGAAATTCATTTTGAAAATAAAGTTTCTGAACATTCCGTTTTATTGAATTTAAAACATTTCGAAATCTTTTGAATTTTATAAAATTATCATCTGAAGGATACTTTAAATAATTCACATAAAGTTTGTTTTTCTGCTTTATTGAAACTAGAATAGCTTTTGTTATCCATGGTTTCTTAGGAAAATTTCTGTTAGGGTTTATTCTTCGCAAGGGACATGTTTCATTCATTACATTCGTCACTATCTCACTGAATAGGTCATATGCAGTATTTGGACACTTTTCCTTTATTACACTCAAGAAATTTGTTTCATCCATCATATTTGCAAAACTCTTTAGGTTTTATTATTCATTTCACGGTAAAACAAAGCCCTTTCATTTCGTTTATTTTCCTTTGACTGATTCAGCTTTATTTTACTTATTAAGAGAAGGTGATCTGAGCCGTCGGACACAACCAAATCTGCTTGGGATCTTTCAAGCAATCCACCATTAACGAAAAAATTATCCATTAAAGATGCCGAGAGATGCGAAATCCGAGTTGGAATAGTCACAAGAGGAAAACTATCATGTGACACCGTCATATTAACAAAATCTGAGCTATTCGCTCTTTTTAGTAAATCTATATTAAAATCTCCCATCATAAATTTGTTTGTATTTTCATTATTAATTTTATCTAACAATGGTTCAAATTCATCAAAAAAAAAACTAATATCACATGACGGATTTTTGTAAATTAATCCCAAAATCAAGTTCCTTTCCCCGTCATTTTTTATTTCAATGAGAAGTGTTTCTATGCTACCTTCAAGCTACAGAGAAAGTTATCCCTAACCCAATATTGGGTACCTTCATTAATCAAAAGGCCTAGACCGCCCCGCTCCATGGTTGTCCGTTCTCTTCGCTCGCAAATATATCCTGGGAAAGAAAAATCCCATGGCAGTGACTTGCTAGAAACAACTGTCTCACAAAGGCCTACAATACACGGATTCTTATCTAGCGAACTTAAAATCTCACATAAAGAAGAATATGCCGTTCTAAGACCTTGACAATTCCAGAAAACGATCGCTCTCTCTGCACTCGCAGGATTTGAATACTCATAAAGGTTCTTCGGATTCATATAATTACTTGGGTGACAATTCAATGAAAAATTATCAATGCATTCATCATCCCTTGAAAGTGTCTCACAAGCTTGGCTTTCAACAATAAACTGTTTTTTTTCAAAATCATTCAAAGGGTCATAATATATATTTGCACTCATTGAAGAGGGTGACTACCTTTACGACAAAAAAGAACAAAAAAAAACATACTGACAGGCAGAAAGAAGAAGGAAAAAGAAAGAGAGAAGAAAAGAAACAAAAAACGTGAAAGGAACTGAAAATTTGGCTATAAAATAGCAAAAAGGAAAACAAGCATACAAGTAATTCAACAGCACAATTTACACAACACAAAATTATATGGTCAGATTCGGCAAACGAACCACTTCAGCCATAGCTCAAATTTTACGGATCTCTCCCACTGAGTTTTTTCCAAAAATCGTCCCGTTATTTCACCAAACATTTCTGTTTCCAAGCTTACTCTTAGCCAAGTCAAGAATCTGTTTCTTTTTTGATGTTAGGTACTCGGTGACAAAAATTCCTGACCGAGCAAGCTTTGACTTACATGCAAACACTTTTCTTGCAATTTCAGCAGACTTGAACGCAACCAACACAGGCAAAGGACGCTTTTTTACATTTACAATGGTGTCTGAATCAGTAAAATTTGCTCGAAATTTAAATACAGAAACTATTGCGGTCGAAGAAAAATCAGAAATTTGCATTTTATCTGCAATCACTTTCAATACACACTCAGAGATGAGAAGACCCCCACTATGATCAACACCATGAAATACGAGCTGATTCAGTCGTTTTTCCTGCTCTATATCATCAAGACGGGTTTCAAGCTGTTCAACCCTAATTTCCAAGGCTAGGTTTGCGTTTTGGAGAGCCCTTAGTTTGTTTTCAATCTCATCAAACTTAGTCGAAAACTGAACGAGTATAGAGTTTTGAATCTGAGAAACAATTGAGTCAACCAAATACGTACTATTTTACATTACAACATTGTTAAATAACTATTTTTAAATATCATTCCGGACATTGGATTTAAGTGTGTCCAAGTCCAATAAAACAGCGTTTACTCAATTCACCGATGTATCTGGTAAACTCGAACCACTAATCTCAAGATGCTTATGAGGAAAATCGGCTAATTCCGCAAAAGCGTTCGCAACGCCTAATTCATTTTTCTTCTTAGCCTCCTTTGAAATGAGGCTGTTGTTGTCACGATTTCATGGCTTCCGGAGCAAAATACAACGTAAGATATTTTATTGTTCTTGGCCTTAATTATGTCCAACACTCGGCAGGGCCATGGTGGATAACTTCTGAATTTTGCTAGAACAACAGTATCCTTTGTGAACTGAACCATTGAAATGTATTATCAAAAAGGCAAAGAACTACACTTAACTTTGAATAGGTAGGTCAACGTGAGCTTATGAATCACCTTATGATCGGTTCATCAGTCCAAATATCCAAAAATTGTATCCAATTTCATTCAATATCAAGTTCGTTAATTATGTCCAACAAATCATATCCAATTTCATTCAATAGGTCACTGTGCTTTTGTAGGTAACAGGTTTTAGATAATGTAATACAAATCACTCACAGGTCCTTTCGCTTTGAACAACGAATGATAACTGATCTGATATGTTCATCAGATCAGTTATCATTCATGTTTGTGAATCATTCATGTTTGTGAATGATAACTTCATTACAAATAGACTGTTCATTTACCATTTCAAATCGTCAAATATATGCTCTCAGTCGAATATTCATTGGCAAATAGCCATATTTGAACAACTCTAGGATCCTTAGACCTTAGGTCCTCCGCCAGAGATCAAAGAGATAAACTACATAAAATATAATGAATTAAACTCGGGCTAAACCCACTACTCGGGCTAAACTCTCATTCATAATTATTAATCCTTCTTCTTTACAAAAACCTATTAAATTCTTTCTTCATCTATTTATTTTCCAAGACCAATCCTCACTATTTCTAATGGGGAAGACAAAGTCACATTTATTCTCCAACCAAACATTCTGACACGTTCATTTACAAGAGGTACAACTCGTCCTCTCACCAGTACATGCATTGAAATCCCCTAAAAATTGTCTAACTTTTTCTTTAATTCTGGACAAAATTTTTAATACCTGAACTAAACCCAGACAAACACGAACCCTTGCATGTTTTTACAGGAAATTTAAGGCACAAATTCAGACCTTAAAATAAGCAGATATTAGTTTACATAAGATATCAAACCTACAACAAGCAGAAATTACAATGAATGAAGATACGAAGCCTAAATTAAACAGAATTTACAATGCACAATCAAGCAAAAGCGTAAAATAGCACATATTACCAAAAACACAGATGGCTTTTTGGCCCCAAAAGGTTAAAGGGTCAAAAGGCAAAAGGTTTTTGTGCTTTATTGGCAAATGGGTAGATTATTCAAACTGGAGGCTTTTCTTAGACAGTTGCCTACTCAATAAATTTGAAAGGAAGGGATTTAAGTTAGGGAAATAACAACAAGAATAAGGTCTTTTTCAGTAGAACCAAGAGAACCAAAAATTAAGTTCCACACATAGTGGAAATGTCATGCCTTGCTGGAACTAGTCATGTAAAAAAGTCTAACGCTAAGAGCTGAACAGAGCTAGAGCTGAATTTGTAACTATTTGTAACATTAAAAAAAATTGGTTAAGGTATCCTAAAATAGTTGCCAACAATGGGAGGTACAGCAAGCATACCCACAGTAGGCTGCGTTCTACTTTTGTACTGCATCTTTCTGGCCTTTATCCCCTTTAAGAAATAATGTAACAGAAATTTCTGTTTATTTCATTTCAGATATTGTAAATTTTTACTTTATCTCCCCCTAGCATATAAAGTGCAAATTATGTTCTGGTCTTAGAAAAGGTATGAGGGTTGTCAGCCCTACTCATGTTGGTTTCTGCACGTTTTGAGTTTGAATTGGTTATTTATTGTAATCTCTGTTTGTTTTAGGTTTTATTTATTTAGTGATGGTGATTTGTGGTAGTTTAACAATTGCTAGATTATTTGATTTTATTTCTGCTCATTTTTGTTTTAATGGGGTTCTTTACTTTTCTTTCAAAAACTTATTTTGTAAAAAAAAATGTTTTAAATTAATTACAATCTAAGTCAAATATTACATTCCTATAATTTTTATAAATTATATATTTTTTATAATTTTTATAATTATAAAAAATTTTTATTAGGTATTCCTATAATTTTTATAATAGTATTCCTATAATTTTTATAAATTCTTGAACAAATTGGATCATTTTCATTTTTTAAGGAATTCTTATAAAGTTGATCTCTTAATTAATACAACATAACAGGCTAGGCAACAGCCATGGTTTCTTAGGATTTTTTTTCCTTGATTGCAAACAAGCCATCATACAAGTCTTTGTCATTATTAAGATCAGCATATCATAAAATATTTGAAAAATTATATTTATATCATCCATAAGATTTACCAAATTATTCAGACTTCTGCAATTTCCTGCTTAAACTTTTAAAGGTTACTCTGGTTAAACATGGGCATTGGACTCTTTGGAATCAGGTGCTATCTTTGGGGGAATTCAAACCTCAAGTCTTGTTGAAATCCCAGAATGATCTGATACATCTGTAATAATAACTCTTGGAGCTGAAAAATTCGAATTTGAAAAAATATGGTCAATAAGTTTTGATGATGAGGTGGTGACTTGTGTGCATATATTAATAGTTGTAAATAAACCATAGGACATATAAAGCTGCAAAAAATCCATAGAAATGCTCATATCAAGCTCCTGAAGGTCAATATTAAAATCCCTGAGCATCATAAATAAATGTGAACCAGCTGGTAATTTCTCAAGCTGCTTATCCAGAAGATCCATAAAGATTGGTATGGAGCCAGATGGCAGCCTATATAATATAATATCAAGTATATCTTTAAGTTTCAGCCTAAGCTGAAAAGTAAATGGTTCAAATAACAATTTTTGATATACTACTAGGTCATTTTGCACCAAAACCTCAATAGTGCTTCAAATATATGCTCAATTTCATCCATGTTGTATAAATGGGAACAGCGGATTTTTTCACGGTGGAAAAAATAGATTACTCAAAAAATGTGAAATTTCATCATTATTCAAAAGCGTAACATAATTGTAACATAATTTCAAATACGTAACAAAAATGTAACGTTTTTAGGACCGTAACGTAAAACGTACCAAAAATGGTACGAACGTAACCTCGGTGGCAACCCTGCCCGTAATGATAACACTCCTCTCGTTGGCTGCCCAAAGCGTCCAAGCAATCAAGCGCAATTCTTCACCCACCGCGCGAGAAAAGGCACCTGTTCTCTCTAATTACTTACAAAGTAAAGGTAATATACAGAAGCAAAATTTGTCTTCAAACATGATGCACATTTCATATTGCGTAATTAGGTAATTTGACGGACCGTCAGAGCAATACGTCAGCAGAAGCATATACGTCAGAGCCACAGTTTCATTTACTATTTGGTTTTTAATCTGAAAAATTTGTCGTTACGCGTGCACGAAGGCGGAGTTATGAAGCTTGTGTGGTTTTAGCTCTGTGTCAAAAATTTTTAATGGAGAGCATAGGGGTTTTCGCCACTGTATGTTACCTTTACTGTGATGACTGGCAGTCACCAAGAACAATCGTCAAAAAGGAGCTCAGTTACCATTAAGAGATGGGCACATGTAGCTGATTTCGGGGACTGATTTCCAAATCAGCGCCGATTTTAAAAGAAATCGGCGTCGATTTGAGCATGAAATATTTTCTAGTTTTCGGCACCGATGTACAAAATCAGCCCCGATTTTCCATCTTGATCATCACAAAAAATAGGATACAAATAAATAGTCAGCCAGAGATGTCTGTGGTGAAAGACCCCGCTACTGAGCTTAGAACTAAACTAAGAACTAAGCTGAGATCATTCATGCAACTATCAATAAACTCCAGTTGACTACTTGTGTCCATGATTCTTTGTTTCGAAAACCTCGCGCAATAAATTTTTCTTTCAACAAATTTTTCTTACCGCTATCGTTTGTCCACTGATGCTGAGCTGAAATCGGTTCCCGAAATCAGCTACGTGTGCCGAGCCCTTTAGTCAAGATTGGGTATTTGGCACTTTGAAACGAAATATTTAATTTGGCTTCCTCTAAGTATCATTTTTCATCTCAAAGTAATGTATTGTCAACACTGTAACATTTTGGCATGTATTGCAAAATTACCAGAAGCACATGGCTGATTCCTCTTTCCTGACTGATTATTTTTTGTAGGCTGCTGTAGAATCACAAAAATGACAAAGCTGAAAAGACTTAAATCAGCTAAAGGTAAAAGGTGGGCCAAGGGACAGAGTTCTAGCTCAAACCCTGATTTGAAAATCCATAGAGATGCTGCCAAAAGAGGATTTGGATTGAGCAACCAAGTGAAGCAGAAAGGTAGGCTTGACTTTTTGTTAGTTTATCTCTAAGATTCCTCCTGTGGCAGAAAATTATAATAAGACAATAGTTTTACCACTTAGCTCCCAAGTTTTACCAATCAAAATTTTTGAAATATAGCCTAATCATTAGCCTAGCACTCAAAGAGGGAAAATAGCCTATAGCACTAGGCAGTAAATTCTTGGTAAAATTCTAGTTTAGCTGTTTTCTTCTGTCTTGGAGAGGGATTAGGCTAGGAAAATGAAACTTTTAGGGATGTGTCCACAGACTAAAGTAGCCTAGCCTATGTCCTGGGAAGGTATTTTGAAGTAGCCTACCTACCTACACTCCTTCTCCTGCTAGAGTGCCCTGACCTTTAAAAATATTTGTATTATAAAAGGGAACCTTGCAAAATATTCAGGGGGCTTGTTGGTCATCTGTCAATTCTATGACAAGGTATTCCATCTTTAGACTGCAAGTGGCCAACCCTATTAGGCTTTGGTTTCATTTGTTTGCCACCTATGAGTCCAAGCAAATTCAGTTCAAGATTTTGCATACAGGTCCAGTGGACATTTTCTGTCACACAGCAATCCAATCTTTTATCCCGTAGGCCTATTTCTATGACTATATTACCTTAGTTCTGCCCTAGGAATGACATGTATGGATGATAGATGGATAGACTTATCCAGAATGTATCTGTCTGCCTGAATATATTATGGCTCTTGTTAAATGCAGAGAGAATATGAGGGACTAGTAACTCCAATATGGGCCCTGCTTGTATGGTGAGACAGGGCTCTTGTTAAACAGATTGATTTGAAAATCAATTATTTTGCAGGCATTAAGACATGGCTAATTGTATTAAAAGCCAAGACAGATAGTCCAGGTGATTGAGAGGGAAATCTGATATAAGCCCTTTTTAGGATTGTATAAAAATAATATTATTTATTTGTTGATAGATAAGTCTATCTATCATCCATGCATATGTCTGCTAGGGCAGAACTAAGGTTTGATAGTCATAGAAATTGATCTTCTGCTTAAATGTACTATAAAAAAAACTGGGTAGCCTACTGTTGTACTAAATGGACTCTTTTATATAGTGCTAGTTTGGTTAATGCTAATAAAATAAAATATAGGATGAATATATAATAGTTTAGAAACAAATTTAGGCTATATATTTGCACATTGGGGGGGGGGGGGGTTGGCAGAGCATACCATATATTAAATATATAACCTAACCTAGGTACCACCCCCCCCAAAAAAAAAAACATTTAAATACAGTTCTTGCCTCTTTTTTTATATCCCAGAAGGCATTGTAAACCTGTTTTCATCATGTATCTCAGTCTACTTTGTGACTAGTATGCATTACTGTAGATAAAAGAGCAGTACCCAAAACTGTTTTCAGTACCACAACAGTACCCAAAACTCTTTTCAGTTTCACAACTTTGTTCAATTTTTATTTATGAGGTTTCAAAGATATGCAAAAACATTTCCAAAATTTAGAAAAAAAAACCATTGATATGGCTTAAAATTCTACTCAAATAACTTTCACAACTGAAACCAGAGAAAATGAAACTGCTAACTGAAAAATATGGTAAAATGTTGTTTTGTGAAAAATTTCAATAGGCACCTGTCAAGTTGGCAATATTTCTAAGAGTTAGAAATCAGAAGAGGGTTAACATAGAAGCTTAGCAATACCTTACCAGAATATGTTTTTGCCCTGGATTCATTGCTGGAAATTTCATTCTCCTGATCTAACCCCTTTCATAGATAGCAAAAAATAGCTAAACTAGAATTTTACCAAATTCTCAATGAGGAGATTTTATCCATCTTAGAAAGAAGCTGAGGTAGGTAAATAAAACTGTCAGGAATTATTATTATTTATAATAAACCTTTCTTTGTACAACAAAATGACAGAGCACTCCAGAAAAGAAAAAGTGCACTCCAAAAAAATTCAGTAGAGCACTAGGCTAGGGTTAAAGACTTCTTTTTGGAAGAGACAACTTTTCTTTGGCATTCCAGAAAAATAGAGATAAGTTTTTGGGCTGCCCCTAGCCTATTTTACCACAGCATGATGTAATGTGAGTATAGTAACAGGATCCCTGTGTTCTTGGTGAAATTTTTGCCAATAATTCATCATCATATATTTAAAATGTGGTCTCTGTTTTGACAAGCAATTGAAAAGAAAAAAAATTGTGTTTAATATTTGTGATTTAAAGAATAGATATTAAGGATTATAAGTCACTTTTTTAGAATGAAAAAACAATAAGGTTTCTGTTAATATATGAAGAAAGCTAAAACACCAATAGGATACAGTATATGCATCAAAATAGGATAAATAGTGTTTCCAAAAAGGGATTGTTGTAGGTAAGTCAATAAACCAAAAATATCAATTGTTTGATCCTAAATTTTTTTTTTAATATGCATATTGATGCATGGCTTAGATTTTTTGCTATTTTTTATTTACACAATTCTTCTCAATTCCTATTTAGTAACAAGAGGTGAGGGTTTAACTTTTAAATAAGTTGGCTCAATTAAATACTGTTTTTTTACCCTGTACTTTCTAAAAAAAGATAATTCAATAAAAACAAAAATAAAGAAGAACACAGGCACTTGTAACAAAAGTGAAGAAGAAGATCTATGACAATGTGACTAGTGTAGAAGGAGTTGTTTCTAAGTGTGGTTTGAATTCTTTTGGTTATGTTTTCAGTAAGTTTAGCAACAGCTATAGTAGTACCTTAGATATACAAAGTATATCAATGAGCTTTGAACTGTGTGTCCAAATCAGATATCTCAGTAAGTATTTTGCTTAATAGAAGAAAGTAGAGTAGATTTTTAAATTGATTAGCATTGGTTATAATCCTCCAGAAGCATTTAACATAGAGGATGTGTGGGAGAGCAACAGTGTTGTATAGCATCATCAGACAAGTATCAACTAAAATGAAACTTTGCTGAGACTATGCAAGTGTGAGAAGCCAATATATGATGCTTGATGTGTTCAGTCAGGAGATGACCTGTGTGTGATAGGTTGTATTTCCAATGGGAATGCCAAGATAAACAGTTTGGTCAGACAGCATATCTTTGAATATCCAAGTATAATTTCATCATGAAGGGGGCTTTCTAGCATTTCTGAAGCTCCTTAACAAACTTCTTTGTTGTGATGTCAATGAAAATTACAACACCAGACCATGGTCAGTTACATTCAACCCATAGATGTAGACCTAGCCAAAATTTTGCTGAATTGAGAGAGTGTGATTAAGAAAGTCCTTGATTTTCCTACCACTGAGGAACAGTTCCTAGATGACAATACTTCAATGAAACAGCATAAGATTATACATATTGCAAAGCATGGCTTGGCATATTGCTTGGCCCCAGAGCCAAAATTATCAGTCAGTATATAGGCTATAAGTTACCATAACTGACATAGGGACAAGGTAAGCATTCTGCTTGATTCTTTTTTCATGTTCTTTCCAAATATACCAATCATTTCACTTTCAAATACATGCCCTCTCCACCTGAGGATCTTGTATATAGCTCTAATTATATATTTCTTTGTTTCATCAATGCAGTCATACCTTCTATACCAGTTATCTTCTCAGTTTGTAGTTTATCTCTGTGTATAAAAAACAAACAAATAAGCATGCATCCATGATTTTTTCTTCTGGCCAAAAAAAAAAATTCAAAACTCAATATTTTTTAATATAGGACCTTGAAACCTTGACTGTAAGATTCTCTGGTGTGCTGTATCTGGTAGTGTCGATTCTCATTAAGATTACTTGACTTCTTGGGGGTTTCTCCCCCTTTTTTTGAAATTGGCAAATTTTCTTAGGCTTATGAGTTTTGATGGGTAACATTAAACCTAATGTACTTTATATATTTGGAATCAGAAAAATTTAATTCTTTTGATAAATCTATTTTTTTTCAAAATCCTGTTTTTTTAGAGTTCTGGTTACTATTGAGCCAAGTCTCTTCTTACTGTTTGTTACAATGAACTGTTTGATTCAAAATCAAATGATACATTTTTTTGCTATCTGATTTCTGTGTTACAATTTTAAATTTACCCTTTTTACTATCTTGGGCTAGTAAAATAAAAACCTAGGGATTAGTTTTAGGTATTAAGCTACATCCCAAATTAGGGTATGTGAAGGTATTTCCAATCTCCATCCTAAACCTCTTTCTTGCTTTTGAGTAAACAACTACTCTCAAGATAAACTTTCTTTGATATTTTAAAGATAAGTTCTTGAGCTTGATCAGGAAAACCTACTAAGTCTTTTAGATTTGGTATTTGAGCTGATTCTTAGAAGTTCTTCTGATGTGGTACATATAAAAAAAATTGTCTAGAAAGCAATTATTTATAGTAAAGAGTTTAAAAATAATACCTTTAAAAATAGGATTTATCCTAGCATCTTTCAAGCAATCAGGAAACCTTCCCTTTTTCAAACACACATTAATAAGGGAAGTAAAAACATCAGCAATATAAGGAAATGCTGTTTTTGACACCAGAAGATTACGAGAATCACTACCAGCCAATGTACTTTTCATCCCAAAAATATTTTTCTCTACTCCATCACAGGAGAAGTGTTTCATATAGACCTACATAGAAATAACAATTGGAGTCTTCATAAAGAACTGCAAAAGAGGATCATCATTGGAAGGTATAATACAGGAAGATAAATTTACACCAAAATTACAAAATGTTGAGAAAGAGCATCACATATATCCTTTGGTTTATTTGTTGGCAAACTATTCTGCATTACTACTTCATTGGGGAAAATAGAATTTTCAGGAAATAACACACTTTCAATTTCTTTCCATGTTTTTGCAGGGTTACCACAAGTTTCAGTGAATTTATTTTCGAAATATTTTTTTTTATATTTCTCAGTAGTTTATTAAGGGTATTCCTATAATTTTTATAAATTCTTTAACAAATTGGATTATTTTCATTTTTTAAGGAATTCTTATAAAGTTGATCTCTTAATTAATACAACATAACAGGATAGGCAACAGCCATGGTTTCTAAGGATTTTTTTTCCTTGATTGCAAACAAGCCATCATACAAGTCTTTGTCATTATTAAGATCAGCATATCATAAAATATTTGAAAAATTATATTTATATCATCCATAAGATTTACCAAATTATTCAGACTTCTGCAATTTCCTGCTTAAACTTTTAAAGGTTACTCTGGTTAAACATATACATTGGACTGTTTGGAATCAGGTGCTATCTTTGGGGGAATACAAACCTCAAGTCTTGTTGAAATCCCAGAATGATCTAATACATCTGTAATAATAACTCTTGGAGCTGAAAAATTTAAATTTGAAAAAATATTGTCAATAAGTTTTGATGATGAGGTGGTGACTTGTGTGCATATATTAATAGTTGAAAATAAACCATAGGACATATAAAGCTGCAAAAAAAAATCCATAGAAATGCTCATATCAAGCTCCTGAAGGTCAATATTAAAATCCCTGAGCATCATAAATAAATGTGAACCAGCTGGTAATTTCTCAAGCTGCTTATCCAGAAGATCCATAAAGATTGATATGGAGCCAGATGGCAGCCTATATAATATAATATCAAGTATATCTTTAAGTTTCAGCCTAAGCTGAAAAGTAAATGGTTCAAATAACAATTTTTGATATACTACTAGGTCATTTTGCACCAAAACCTCAATAGTGCTTCAAATATATGCTCAATTTCATTCATGCTGTCTAAACTGTTGATTCCTATTGTAAAATTTGTATCCTGGAATTTGTAAGAGAGCTGATTTGTGGTCATTCAGCCAGGTTTCAGTAAGACTGATAACCTGAAAAACAGAAAGTTCACATATCTCATTTTAAAAATTAAAGAAAAGAATTTAGCCCTTAGTAATTAAGGTGGAAGACATTGAGACCTTTTGCATCACCATACTCAGATTGAATTCCATGTTTAAACAAATATTTCAAACATATAGATTTATATTGGCCTGCTATCCCAGTGTCATAACTCCAATGTAGCTGCTCTGTAAATATACCTCCAAAATCTTCATTAGAAGCTTCAAGATTATTAAGATGGCTAATGCTCCAGTAATCACAATCATAATTATCCATTGTCATTAAATTCAAAAAAACTTGGTACATGGTTTCAATAATAATAAAGATAACAAACAGACACAAAAAAGAAAAACAAAAATGATCCTCTTCAAAACACTAATAAGAAAAAGAACAGGTTAGGAAAATATTACCTGTAACCATTTCATCTATCAAGCTCCTAACACAACAGCTTTCAACTTAATAATTCACACAAACCCCAACAACATAAGATCACTCAAAAACTAACATGACAAATCTTTAATAAGACTACATTTACAAAATACACAAATTACGGTATCAACAGACCCTTTGCATTGTACCAAGTTGCTTTAGCTGCAGTGTTGTCTTTTTGACACAAGTAACAGGGGGTAAGGTAGTGGGTACCCAGCATTCCACTCCTTTTCCACTAGACATTTATGGATACCCTGGAGTTTGTTGCACACAAGGCACACCATCATTGCCAATACAAACATTCTTATACACACTGAACCATTACCCTTCAAGTTTTTTTTTGTATTACTCAAAATAAAAAATTGGACCTGTGTATTGTCCACTTTAATTTTTAAAAACTTTTTAGAGCACTGAACAACACTAAAAGACCGCAAATTTCCACTATCAACTGACAATCTATGCATCAGCACATCCAAAATCAGAGACTTGGCATCCTTAATGGGTACTTCATTTAGGCCCCAAAGTAATAATTGCAATTATTATTGCAATTTTCTTCAATAAACAATTGACTGACTACTGCATTCACTTCCTTGTTAAATTTATCAATTATCTCCAATTAACCTGCCACAATATTCTTCAAAGCCAGAAGTACTTATTGTTGCAAGTTCTTTCTCAAGCACATTATTTTTATTTTCAACTGATGTTACACAATTGGTCACTGCACTTAAATCAGTTTTATTATTATTATTATTTATTGGAAAACCCGTCATACAAAAAAGGAAGAGACACAGCAATAAACGAAAAAAAGAAGAAGAAATACGCATAAACTTAGCAGTTATACATGTGGTTTTTAGTGACGAATGCTTGAGCTAAGATTTAAATCAGCTCTTAGAACAAATTACAAAAACGAGAAAGAAATACTGAACAAACATAAGCAATATGAACATTGTTGCATTAAGTATTAAAAGTATACAGCAGATAATCATATCAACTAGTGCAAATATGACAAGAAACGGTAAAACAACACTTTTGCCTGCTGGTCTTGAAATCAGATCACTCTTAACAAATGATTCATTTGCTCCAATATACATAGATATCAGAAACAAGGAAATTATTCAATCACAGATCCTTTTACATCTTTACGTAAAGTAAAATGTTTAAAAGAACCGATAATTAATAAACAAATAATTTATTAGTAATATATGCAATATATTATCAGAGAAAAGTTTACACCAAAAATGAGAATAACCAGCATCACTCAAATTGGACCTGTACAAAAAGAGACTAAATCATCAATCAGTTTAAAATTCCAACAATTACACTAAGCGCAAAAATAAACACATAAAAAAACACACACACAACAAATACATCTCAACTACTGGGCAAGTACTGACGACCAAAGATGGTTCAACTTCGTTAAATGGGAATTATAAGCACGAATTTGCTTTTCCACAGCTATAATAGGGTTAGCAATGCTGGATTTTCTAATTAGATAAGAATTGTGGGTCCAAGAGGGAAAATGTAAAAGATATTTTGCAAACCAGAAGAAAACTGAATGAATTTTTGACTTGTCAGAATTTGTGAGCATTTTCCAAAACAGAGATATGTACAGATAATGTGGTAGATCGACAGAGTTAAAAAGTTTCAAAAGAAGATGGCGGTTGAAGTGTAACTTATTAGTTACAAAAGAAGCATATGATAACCCAACTCTACGTTCAATGTGAGCAATTAATATTTGTTGTGTGTGCATTATTGACAAACCAATGGGAAGACCAAGGTAAGGGGTATGATCTACTGGCTTAATCCTACTATTTCCGAGAGGAATATCCCTAGGCAATGCTTGCTTCCAGTTGAAGGATACAACTTCGGACTTACTGAAGACCTAGTTTTGTATACTCAAATTGTAGCATTGCAAAAATCTTACTAATGCACTAGATAGTGCAGCTCAAATTCAGAATGTTGTTTGCATAACATATGAGAAATAAATCAAGACCGGCAAAGATGAAAGATGTGGGAACAGCTGAGTGTGCATCAAGAACTCCATCATTGAAGAGTGAAGGGGAAGAAACATCACCTTGACGGGTACCTTTTTTGATATTGACAAAAATAATAGGGGATGGTGCGTAGACTTGAGAGCCGTCTAACTTTAGCTAATTGGTGAAGTATTAGGCAAACTTTAAGATGATAATACATGTCTCAAAGGGCTCTGATATCAAAAGAGTAATATGGTTTACCAGCAGCTTGCTTCCATGCAGAATATGAACAGTGCTCATTTTATCAATGCCAGAAGATTTCTTACACTTTAGGCGTCGGATTGCTTGTGGTACAGAATCAACCAGAACAACAAAATTGTCGGTTAGACAACTAGACAGAAATTTATCAAGCTCATCTTCATATTTGGACTGTAGGGCGGCATCTGGTAGGGAGAATTCAGCAGGGAAGTATGAATTCTATTCAGAATCAGGAATAACCTGAGCAGATAGGCGGGCGCTAGGAGGATCTCTTGAAACATTTCTCCAGAAGAAAGGTTGGGACAGAGAAGTTTTCTGGGGCGTCTCTTCAACTATCTGATTCACGTCGATAGTTCTCTTGCAAACTTTCTTTTGGTAGAAAGACGAATTTCAGAAACCCAGCCAGAGCAAGGACAGTCACACTGGAGCCACAAATGGTGCCAAAATTTGGATTTTCTCCAAGCTTCAACTAGCTTTTGGGTTACTAGACCAATGTTTCGTGACACCCTGACGTATACGTTTAAGAGGTATAGCGGCTTTTTCCGCGCATCGCAGAGAATGGCAAATTTGTGGAACATAGATATCTAGCAACACCTGTATTTCATCTGCATCAACTTGTGGATTTTTCATGAGCAGCTGGAACGGAACATGAATTTTATGTAGAACAGAATTAGTAACTGCAGCAAAAATATCACCTTGGATGTTTTTCCAATCCCTGTAAAATTGGGCCTGAGGCTGATGTGGTTGTGTGGTGGGAATAGACTGAGCAGAAGGACAAGAAATAGATGTAGATATTGGAAGGGGGTCTGATAGTTCAAAATCAGTAACCATGTGAACAGGTGACACTTGGACATTTATAGAAGAAACTACATGGTCGAGGTTCGACATGTGACTTGAATGGTGTGTGTAAGTGTAATCGAGATCTTTCGGCAATATCCTAAACCAATTGTCAAAAATGAATACAACACTTACCTAACAGGCGAATCATTGAAAGGCAAGATCCTAGTTTCTCACACGCATAAGTAAATAAAAATTCCGATCGGTCATTACGGTAATCAGTCGGGAGATAGACGTTTACAATAACATACTCTTCTCAGCTATGTCAAAGAGATCATTGAAAGCTTCCTTAAATTCTTCCTCATTGGCTATCTGACTTGCTGTCCTTCTTGCTTTGTTTTTCTTCAACCCTTCCCACCTCTGCACTAAAACTTCAAGTTGGGCAACTGCATGATCACTCTGGCGCATGGGTATTTTGGCTTTCTCCCAGAACATTTGAACCTCCTTAATTACTGATACTGCTGCCTCATGCTTAGTCTTGGCTACTTTCAGCTTTGTGGCATAGAGCCTGAGAACATTACCAATCAATGGCAATTTTGAACCATATAGATCTTCCAAAGCTGAACCAAGCAGGTACACTTCCTGTTTACTGCGTGTGGATGTAGAAATTGCCATGACCCACCGTAAAACAAAACATTTTATGTGAAAATGCTAAGACACCTCATTGATTATTAATATATTACCCTGAATCCCTCCAGTTATCTCTTTATAACTGGTAAGTACACAACTAACTTTTATATATGTATATATATATATATATATATATATATATATATATATATATATATATATATATATATATATATATATATATATATATATATATATATATATATATATATATATATATATATATATATATATATATATATATATATATATATATATATATATATATATATATATATATATATATATATATATTATATATATATTTATATATATATATATATTATATATATATATATATATATATATATATATATATATATATATATATATATATATATATATATATATATATATATATATATATATATATATATATATATATATATATATATATATATATATATATATACATATATCAGTAGGGACCAATACTCAATAGGGACCACCCTATTGAGGACTGGCATTACCAACTTTATTTGTGGTAATTTGCATTTGGTTTAAGCTTAGTGATGGTTCTGCAGCACAACCCAAGGGCCCTTATTGGGGCCTTCTAATCATTGAAATAGTAAATGCTTGAATGACGGGTTTTGATTATCTGTTACTGGTCCCCCATTCTAAAATAAACACTTGATATGTTTTTATTGTAATATTTGCCTTAGATTGTAATTAATTAAAAAAAAAATTTTTTTACAAAATAAGTTTTTGAAAGAAATTAAGAACCCCATTAAACCAAAAATGAGCAGAAATAAAATCAAATAATCTAGCAATTGTTAAACTACCACAAATCACCATCACTAAATAAATAAAACCCCCATTGTTGGTAACTATTTTAGGATACCTTAACCAATTTTTTTTAATGTTACAAATAGTTATTCAGCTCTAGCTCTGTTCAGCTCTTAGCGTTAGACTTTTTTACATGACTAGTTCCAGCAAGGCATGACATTTCCACTATGTATGGAACTTAATTTTTGGTTCTCTTGGTTTTACTGAAAAAGACTTTATTCTTGTTGTTATTTCCCTAACTTAAATCCCTTCCTTTCAAATTTATTGAGTAGGCAACTGTCTAAGAAAAGCATCCAGTTTGAATAATCTACCCATTTGCCAATAAAGCACAAAAACCTTTTGCCTTTTGACCCTTTAGCCTTTTGGGGCCAAAAAGCCATCTGTGTTTTTGGTAATATGTGCTATTTTAAGCTTTTGCTTGATTGTGCATTGTAAATTCTGTTTAATTTAGGCTTCGTATCTTCATTCATTGTAATTTCTGCTTGTTGTAGGTTTGATATCTTATGCAAACTAATATCTGCTTATTTTAAGGTCTGAATTTGTGCCTTAAATTTCCTGTAAAAATATGCAAGGGCGCGTGTTTGTCTGGGTTTAGTTCAGGTATTAAAAATTTTGTCGAGAATTAAAGAATAAGTTAGACAAGTTCTAAGAGCAATTACTTAGAACCTCTGGTAAATGTTGAGATACCAAGACCTCCTTCCAACATTTTAATATTGATAATTTCACCTAGGTTGTTCAAAATAAATTCATCATGGTATATTAGTATGACCATTCCTTTGAACTTAGCAGTTAATTTGCAGAACATTTGAATTTGTTGTCTGAAAGTTAAAATATCCATTTATGAGACAGCATCCCTTCATGTTTTATAATGGTCATCCTTTTTGAATTTGTTGCATTATTTAAAACTTACCTACTTAGACGTCGGTCTTCCCGTGCCGGCTGGCGCATAAGGCGACAAAGGTGCCTCTCCATGACGATCTCTCTTGTGCTTTTGACCAAAGTTCTTAGAGCGACGATCTCAAAAGCGAAGCATCCTTCTCGAGGCATTTTTCCAGTGTTGTCTTCTGTCGCCCACGTCTTCTGATGCCAGAAGGAACCCAACATCACACATCGTGGGGTAGGCGGCCTTCACCCATCCGCACCATGTGACCCCAATATTGCCATTGGTTAGTCACAATTCTATCGATCACGAGCGGCTGCATTGTCTTTTCACGTATAGAGGCGTTGGTTACAGCCTCCACTTTTC
>NC_142797.1:1267308-1272267 GCF_049724085.1 Artemia sp. Qi Xiang Cuo | reverse complement strand
TAAGGGAAACTGAAACTTTTCAGTCTGATTTCGACTCAGTATGGACGTTAATATAAGCTCCCTATTTGTACTGCTAGTAATCTCCCCACTCTAGAAGTTCAGCCTCCACTCAGGTAAGCCACTCGCGAACCGTCAGCTAAGAGCTTGACTAAATTTCCCCACTGAAATAATCAATTGGAATTTCCGTATTAGGAAACATCGCAAGACATAAGCACAAACTATTTTTATTTAAACCCCCCCCCCCCATTAGACAACCCAGATATGCAAACACATAGAATCAAACAGAGAAAAACAGACACTTTAGACATTCAAACCAACAAAGACAAATTCTTGAACTTGCAAACACCAACCCAGACATGCAAACGAATAGAATCAGACACACAAACAGACAGACACTTTAGACATTCAAACAAACAAAGAAAAATTCTTTGACTTGCAAATACCAACCAAGACATGCAAAAAAAAAGAATCAAATATAAACACTGAGAAAGACACACCCTCTTGACATTCAAACCAACAAAGACACATTCTTGGACTTGCAAACATCAACCAAGATATGCAAACAAATAAAATCAAACAAACAAATAGAGAAAGACCGACAATTTAGACATTCATACAATCAAATACAAATACTTGGACTTGCAAACATCAACACAGACATGCAAACAAATAGAATCAGACACACAAACAGAGAAAGACAGAAACTTTAGACATTAAAACCAACAAAGACAAATTCTTGGGCATGCAAACACCAACCCAGACATGCAAAAAAATAGAATCAAACACACAAACAGAGAAAGACAGACACTTTAGACATTCAAATCAAGAAAGACAAATTCTTGGACTTTCAAACACCAACACAGACATGCAAACAAATAGAATCAGACACACAAACAGAGAAAGACAGACACTTTAAACATTCAAACCAAAAAAGACAAATACTTGGAATCGCAAACACCAACCCAGACATGCAAACAAATAGAATCAGTCACATAAACAGAGAAAGACAGACACTTAAGACATTCAAACCAACAAATACAAATACTTGGACTTGCAAACACCAACCCAGATATGCAAGCAAAAAGAATCAGACACACAAACAGAGAAAGATAGACACTTTAGACATTCAAACCAACAAAGAAAAATACTTGGACTTGCCAACACCAAGCCAGACATGCAAACAAATAGAATCAGACAGAGAAACAAAGAATGATAGACACTTTATAAATTCAATTCAAAAAAGAAAGATATTTGGAAATGTATACACCAACCCAGACATACATTCAAATAGAATCAGCCAAACAAACAGAAAAAGACAGACACTTTAGACATTCAAACCAACAAAGAAAAATTCTTGGACTTGCAAACACCAACCCAGACATGCAAACACATAGAATCAAACATAGAAAGACAGACAATTTAGACATTCAAACCAACAAAAACAGATTCTTGGACTTGCAAACATCAACCCAGACATGCAAACAAATAGAATCAGACATACAAACAGAGAAAGACAGACATTTATATATTCAAAACAACAAAGAAAAATACTTGGACTTGCAAACACCAATCCAGACATGCAAACAAATAGAATCAGACACACAAACAGAGAAATACATACACTTTAGACATTCAAACCAACAAAGACAAATTCTTGGACTTGTAAACATCAACCCAGACATGCAAACAAATATAATCATACATACAAAAAGAGAAAGACAGACACTTTAGACATTCAAACCATGAAAGACAAATTCTTGGACTTGCAAACACCAACCCAGACACGCAAACAAATAGAATCAAACATACCAACAGAGAAAGACATACACTTTAGACATTCAAGCCAACAAAGACAAATACTTGGACTTTCAAACACCAACCCTGACATGCAAACAAATATAATCATACACACAAACAAAGAAAGACAGACACGTTAGACATTCAAACCAACAAATACAAATACTTGGACTTGCAAACACCAATCCAGACATGAAAACAAATAGAATCAGACACACAAACAGAGAAAGACAGACACTTTAGACATTCAAACCAATAAAGACATATTCTTGGACTTGTAAACATCAACCCAGACATGTAAACAAATAGAATCAGACACACAAATAGTGAAAGACAGACACTTTAGACATTCAAACAAAGAAAATTCTTGGACTTGCAAATACCAACCCAGACTTGCAAACAAATAGAATCAGACACACAAACAGAGAAAGACACACACTTTAGACATTCAAACCAACAAATACAAATACTTGGACTTTTAAACACCAACCCAGATATGCAAACAAATAGAATCAAACAGAGAAAGACAGACACTTTAGACATTCAAACCAACAAAGACAAATTCTTGGACTTGCAAACACCAACCCAGACATGCAAACAAATAGAATCAGACACACAAACAGAGACAGACAGACACTTTAGGCATTCACATGGTAGAGTGCTAAGACTTGGACTTGCAAATCTTAGATTATACAAGTAAACAAAATAGATAATTAAAGACAAAAAGGTAAGTCCAGAGACTTTATACATTCTAACAGAAGATTAGAACTTCTTTTAGTTTTCAACGTAAACCCAGACATGTAAACACATAGAATCAGACAAACAAACACAGAAAGACAGACAATGTAGACATTCAAACCAACAAAGACAAATACTTGGACTTGCAAACACCAACCCAGATATTCAAACACATAGAATCAAACAGAGAAAAACAGACACTTTAGACATTCAAACCAACAAAGAAAAATTCTTGAACTTGCAAACACCAACCCAGACATGCAAACAAATAGAATCAGACACACAAATAGAGAAAGACAGACCCTTTAGACATTTAAACCAACACAGAAAAATACTTGGACTTGCAAACACCAACCCAGACATGCAAACTAATAGAATCAGACACACAAACTGAGAAAGACAGACGCTTTAGACATTCAAACCATCAAAGACAAATTCTTGGACTTGCAAACACCAACCCCGACATGCAAATAAATAGAATCAAACACACAAATAGAGAAAGACATTTAATTTAGACATTCAAACCAATAAAGACCAATTCTTGGACTTGCAAACACCAACACAGACATACAAACAAATAGAATCAGATACACAAACAGAGAAGGACAGACATTTTAGACATTCAAAGCAACAAAGAAAAATACTTGGACTTGCCAACACCAACCCAGATGCAAACAAATAGAATCAGACACACAAACAGAGAAAGATAGACACTTTAGACATTCAAACCCACAAAGACAAATACTTGGACTTATAAACACCAACCCAAACATGCAAACAAATAGAATCAGACACACAAACAGAGAAAGACAGACACTTTAGACATTCAAACCAACAAAGACAAATACTTGGACTTGCAAACACCAAGCCAGAAATGCAAACACATAGAATCAAACAGAGAAATAGATAAACTTTAAACATTCAAACTAGCAATAGTAAATACTTGGACTTTCAAACATAAATCCATACATAAAAACAAATATAATCAGACGCGGAAACAGAGACAGACACACACAATAGACATTCAAACCAACACAGACAGATATTTGTAATTGCAAATACCAACCCTGACATGCACACAAATAGATTCAAATACACAAACAGATAAAGAGAGAGACTTTAGATATTCAAACCAATAAAGACAAATACTTGGACTTGCAAACACCAACCCAGAGATGCAAACAAATAGAATCAGACACACAAACAGAGAAAGATAGACACTTTAGACATTCAAACCATCAAAGACAAATTCTTGGACTTGCAAACACCAAACCAGACATGCAAATAAATAGAATCAGACACACAAACAGAGAAATACAGACACTTTAGACATTCAAACCAACAAAGACAAATACTTGGACTTTTAAACACCAAACCAGATATGCAAACAAATAGAATCAAACAGAGAAAAACAGACACTTTAGACATTCAAACCACCAAAGACAAATTCTTGGACTTGCAAACGCCAATCCAGACATGCAAACAAATAGAATCAGACACACAAACAGAGAAAGACAAACACTTTAGACACTCAAACCAACAAGGACAAATACTTGGACTTGTAAACACCAAGCCAGATATGCAAGCAAATAGAATCAAACAGAGAAAGACAGACACTTTAGACATTCAAACCAATAAAGACAAATTCTTGGACTTGTAAACACCAACCCAGATATGCAAACAAATAGAATCAGACACACAAATAGAGAAAGACAGATACTTTAGACATTCAATCCAACAAAGACAAATTCTTGGACTTGCAAACACCAACCCAGACATGCAAACAAATAGAATCAGACACACAAACAGAGAAAGATATACACTTTAGACACTTAAACCAACAAAGACAAATACTTGGACTTGAAAACACCAACCCAGATATGCAAACAAATAGAATCAAACAGAGAAAAATAGACACTTTAGACATTCAAACCAACAAAGACAAATTCTTGGATTTGCAAACACCAACCCAGACATGCAAACAAATAGAATCAGACACGCAAACAGAGAAAGACGGACCCTTTAGACATTCAAACCAACAAAGAAAAATACTTGGACTTGAAAACACCAACCCAGACATGCAAACAAATAGAATCTGACACACAAACAGAGAAAGACAGACACTTTAGACATTCAAACCAATAAAGACAAATTCTTGGACATGTAAACACCAACCCAGATATGCAAACAAATAGAATCAGACAAACAAACAGAGAAAGAAATACACTTTAGACATTCAAACAATCAAAGACAAATTTTTGGACTTGCAAACACCAACCCAGACATGCAAACAAATAGAATCAAACACACAAACAGAGAAGGTCAGACACTTTAGACATTCAAACCAACAAAGACAAATTATTGGACATGCAAACACCAACCCAGACATGAAAACAAATAGAATCAAACAAACAAACAGAGAAA